>NC_044501.1:28567989-28570489 GCF_902362185.1 Chanos chanos | reverse complement strand
AGCGGAGAGTCGTAAAACATACAGTTAATTTAGATGGGACTACAGTAAATGAGATAAATCAACCATTACTGTAGAGACAACCTTGCACAAGAAAATCTGACAAGAATTATGAGTACATGTGACTTAGCTATTCATCTAGATTCTGGGTCGGCTTTGTAGCATTTTCAGCTCCGAGATATGGAATGTGTACATCACCTTTAATACAAGTCAAGAAAATAACGAGAAATAACTTTTTCATTTTCTCATTTTCTCAATTCATAGAAAACACATTCAAGTCCTTGTTGTAAGGCTTATACAGTGCAGAAATACACACGCAGACAATATTTCTAATCGAAACATTTGTCTCCAACCTTTACTGACTTAGTCAAAGGTCCAGAAGAGTGTTTTGGAAAGATATTTAAAACACAAACTTCATTTACTTAATTAGACATATCGTGACCAGTCGTTCCTTCCTGGGTTGTTGTGTATGAAGCGATAGCTTGTCATTGTGATTTTAGAGTTGGTGTTTAATGGTGTTTAGGGGCTGTAAAAGCTTTCGTGCTGAGAATTGAATTAAGCTAATGTAGCCGCAGAGGGCAGTGATTTAGCATACGGAAGAGGAAGAGAAAAGAGAGTGAGAGAGAGAGAGAGAGAGAGAGAGATGCACCAGAGCCCTCAGTTTACTTTAATATTAACCTCAGACAACAGAACCAATTACTGTCAGCCATCGTTCACACCCAGTCAGTTTCTTCACACTGTTCCAGCTTTTCTACTCTCTCTCTCCTCTCTCTCTTTCTCTCTCTCTGTTCTCCATACTTACTCCTCTTCACCATGTCCCCCTCTCAGTCCTGACCCTGACAAATGTCTTCTCATATTTGTCTGTCTGTCTCCTTGTATTTCTTGGTATTTCTCAACATTTCTCTATCTTTCACTCACAAACAAATGTTTATTTCAGAGGTAATACTTAACACAGTGGTGGAGAACAGAGCAGGTATGCGGGCACACTGCGGTGAAAATGATTTGGAACATCTCTTGTTGTTGTTGCTTTTGTGTGTGTGTGTGTGTGTGTGTGTCTGTGATACTGCTTGTTAAAATCCATCCATCAGCATGCTCTGTTACCTTCTGCAGTCACTTTAAACTGGGTATATGACCTCTGAATCAGCTCATTCTGAAGTGAAATGTTAACATTTATCTATGACAAAATGCACAAATACACATATGCATACACACACACACATACACACATACACGCACGCACATGCACACGCACACAGGGGTATACAACTAATGACTAAAAGGAATGTCTGGTTAGAGAGATCTATCCCCTCCCTTGGCACAGGGAATTTTCATTATGATAGCAAATGCTAAAGGTTAAAACATCAATTAACTCCACTTAATGGAGCTTAACTTCTCTTCTCTCTTTCCTCAGGCTCACACTTTCTTATCAATTCCCCCTCTCTTTGTTTTTTTTTTTTTCTCCCCCTTTTTTTCTCTGTTCACTGGCTCCGTCCCCTCCCCTTCATCTCTTCTTCCTCTCCTATGTCCTTTTTTTGACATCCGTGTAACCACCACCCCGCTCTCTTTCTCCCTCTCTCTCTCTCTCTCTCTCTCTCTCTCTCTTTCTTTCTCTCTGTGCCAGTCATTAGAGAGAAAGAGTGAAGGAGGAAGACAGGAAGGCAGACAGAACAACAAAGAGAGACGTTGTCCAAAAAAAAAAAAAAAACCCTCAAAGATTTGCTCATTAATGAGAACTGAGTCCCTGAGGTACAACCCAAGACACAAAGAGGATTCGCCCTTCTAGTGATCTGAGGGATCCTTATTGGCTTGGCTACATGCCAGTCAAGCCTTACAAAAGCTCAGTGGCACAGTGATTGGATGAAAGGGAGAGATAAATGGGAGATGTCGGCCTTGTCTTATACAATTTGTGTAAGGCTCAGAGGCCTTCTGAGGAGCAGGTCAAAAGCTAATTATTAAAAGATGACCAAACAATAGGTTTGTGACTATTGTATGGTGGCCCTCAAGGGACATAAAACAGGCTGAACCCTACAATGAAACACTGAAGAGTAAAGGGGAGAGTGACCTTTAAATAGAGAATCATTAAAACGACCCCCTGCTTCTATATGAATGAAACCGTACAACGAGCACACACACACACACACACACACACACACATACACACAGCTGTGGGCAAGATGGGTCAGGACTTCAAACAAGACACTGTATAAAAGAATTTGTGTAATCTCGTGTTCTTTTCACATAACCATAAATGTTCTCTCAACATGCAGAAAATATGTCCAAAGGCACTATTAAATGTGATCAAACACAGGATCAAACACACACACACACACACAGACAGACAGGCAGACATCACACGCTTCTTTGGCTCAGTATCCTTTGCCTCTCTCTCCTTCTCCACCCACTCCATCCAGTAATTCAACATAAAATATGATGGACACATGAAAAAGTGCTGACTGCAGTCCCAGTAATTACAGCCCTTTTTACACGTCCACATGATGATATG
>NC_044501.1:28562989-28565489 GCF_902362185.1 Chanos chanos | reverse complement strand
TGCGGCTAAACAGATGTGCTGAAGTTCAGTACCTGACATTTCACTGAGAATAATGAGATGGCTTGTCATCGCTTGCCTCCCAACGTCCCGCCCCATGTCTCAGTTTCTCTCTGAAATCTAAAGGTTGCGTTACGATAATGTTCCCTTATTCTTCTCTGCGATAATGTTTATTTTACGCTCGCTAAATGACGAGGTCATTTGTCAGAAGACTTGTCTGCTAAACCTTCTTGTCTCTTACAGTTAAACTGGAATGTCGTCATGCGTGCAACAGAAACTTTCTTAAAGCTAATCGTGCAGAAACAGCAGTGGCACGGTAAGAATATTTAGCACACATGTTTAAGCACACCACTCTGCTCAGGTTGTCACACGGACTCACGATTCCCTTTAGCTGGTTCTAGATTGGTTCCATCTTAACAGTTGCTAAGTTCAGAGTCTATTATACGTCAATCCAAACAAATTGACTACACTATGGTACAAAAGACATAAATCATCTCTTGCTGTTCATAATTGTGTTTTGAGGAAATGAATTTAGGTTGATTACAATTTGTTAGGCAAATCTAAAAAAAAACAAAAAAAACAAAACAAACAAAAAACCCCATCCCTGATTTATTTATGCACTTTTTACTGAACTTCTACATGCTGACTCTGAAGAATCAGGGTCTTTTACTTTGACGTTTCATACATGTCTAGTATGTTTTTTATGTTGCCTTTGGATAGATAGATAGATAGATAGATAGATAGAAGAAAGAAGAGAGAGAGAGTGAGGGGGGGGGGCAGTGAGAAAGCAGCAGTCAGACTCTCTCTCAGACACACACATTGATTTCAATTCAGCAACAAATTGGGCCATATTTCAAAAGCAGTCTCTCCACGGCCTCCATCTATTTCATATTTATCTCTTATGCCACTCTGTTTAATAATTTATTTTATTCCATGCCGAGGGATCTTGTTCATCCCATCTGACCAATTCTGTGCCCCCTCCCAAACAAACACACACACACACACGCGCACACACACACACACATACATACACACAAACACTGAAGCAGCTTAAATTGACTTCCCTCCTTCCCTGCACTGTTTTTTTTTTTTTTATTAGGGGGAGATAAAAAAAAATGTCATCTTATGGTTACTCATTGAGAGTTGAATGGAACTGCAAGTTTTTGGCCGATGAAAAAACCAAGGCGGATGGGAAAAAGAGAGAGAGAGAAAGAGAGAGAGAGAGGGATAGAGAGAGAGAGAGAGAGGGATAGAGAGAGAGAGAGAGAGGGAGAGAGGGATAGAGAGAGAGAGAGAGAGAGAGAGGGATAGAGAGAGAGAGATAGAGAGAGAGAGAGGGAGAGAGGGATAGAGAGAGAGAGAGAGAGAGAGAGAGAGGGATAGAGAGAGAGAGAGAGGGAGAGAGGGATAGAGAGAGAGAGAGAGAGAGAGAGAGAGGGATAGAGAGAGAGAGAGATAGAGAGAGAGAGAGGGAGAGAGGGATAGAGAGAGAGAGAGAGAGAGATAGGGATAGAGAGAGAGAGAGAGAGAGGGATAGAGAGAGAGAGAGAGAGAGAGAGAGAGGGGGATAGAGAGAGAGAGAGGGATAGAGAGAGAGAGGGATAGAGAGAGAGAGAGAGAGAGAGAGAGTGGGATAGAGAGAGAGAAATAGAGAGAGAGAGAGCAAACATCTCGCAGTCAGATCGTCTCCGTTTGTTCATGTGACAAGTCATTACTCAGCATACTATTACTACAACCCCTCTCCAAAACAGAGAACAGGCACGACTGGCCGTAAAGATGAGACGTCATCACAACACATTCCCTGATCTTTACCATATTTTCTCGCTGTGTTTATGTAAAGGCTTTCACAACAGTCTTAACAGTGCCATACCACATAAAACACAAAAGTGCCTAAAAAAAAAAAAAAAAAGGAGGAATAGCCCGTCGCGATGACTGATACAGTCCAGAATCTGACTCTGATCTTCAAACAAAAGCTTTGATCGTCGAACGTAATAGCGGTTTGTGAGGTGTACGGTTGCCATTGGTCGCTGAAGCAGGGTTTTATGTGATAGATCGTCTGGATGGTTTCCCTCGAGGTCCGGTCTTGCCCTTCACCAGAATCCCCTCGGTCTGACGCGCATGCGTTAACGCGGACGTGCTAATAAAATAATGAAAAACTGTCGTGTTGAGTCAAAGTCCCATCACTCTGGCCCTCTGTTCCTGTATTGGAGTGCCGAGAGAGACCTTGTAGCTACATTAGTCCCCCCAGACGCATCAGACAGGAGAAATGGAGGGGGGGGGGGGGGGGGGGGGGGAACGGAGTGAGAGATTGAGAGATGGATGACACAAAATGACACTTTTGTGTCTAAATGGAGTGGTGCATGGTGGGATGAACAGAACCAAGGCCCTTCTGACTCCCTTTCTCTGTAACACACACACACACAGACACACACACACACACACACACACACAAACACAGACACTCACACTCATACACACACACACACACACACACACACACACT
>NC_044501.1:28517989-28557989 GCF_902362185.1 Chanos chanos | reverse complement strand
GGGGGGGTGTATATGTGTATAAAGGTTACTTTTAGCTACCGTAAAGAGTTTGGGAGTATTGGGTTTGTGGATGCTGCTGGACTATGGTGTGATTACATTAACTCAGACAGGACTTCCTCATCCACATAGTCATAATCCTCTGAGTGTATCTGCTTCATACTCTCCCTCTGCAAAGAAATAAACTCTACTCCACCAAACCAGAAAGCTCAGAAAAATATCCTGTATTCAAATCTCATTAGCTCTCTCGCTTAGGCCTTGTGAGTATATGTGTGTGTGTGTGTATAAAAGTGTGTGTATGCATGTGTGAAACTGTATGCCATGTGTGTGTATGTGTGTGTGTAAGAGTCTGTGTGCGTGTGTGTATGTGTGTGAAACTGTATGCCAGTGTATGTGTGTGTAAGAGTCTGTGTGTGTGTGTGTATGTGTGTGAAACTGTATGCCAGTGTGTGTGTGTGTGTGTGTGTGTAAAAGTGTGTGTATGCATGTGTGAAACTGTATGCCATGTGTGTGTATGTGTGTGTGTAAGAGTCTGTGTGCGTGTGTGTATGTGTGTGAAACTGTATGCCAGTGTATGTGTGTGTAAGAGTCTGTGTGTGTGTGTGTATGTGTGTGAAACTGTATGCCAGTGTGTGATTTTGTGTGTGTGTGTGTGTGTGTGTGTGCATGCGTGCGTGTGTGTGTGTGTGAAACTGTATGTGTTTGTGTGTGTTTGTGTGTGTGTGTGAGTGTGTCTGTGTGTGTGTGCATGTGTCTATGATGACTACTTTAAGCATGAGTAAGACTCATCCCAGAGTAGACCAGACCAATTTGCTAATGCGAATTCAAAGCTGTGCTCAGAAATTGAATTTTGGCGGCTCAACTTGACCGACTTTAATCTTTGAAGGCATTAAAAAACGATTAGCCGACATGTATTTTCAGACCACTACACTAATTATAGAAGACTGTGTTTAAATAATGAAAGCAGAAACGCGGTGGGTTGGTGAAAACAGTGTTGGGCAAGCTAATGTAGCCACACCAGTTACTTTGTAAAAAAAAAAAACACAGTTCAGCGACATGGACACTATTCTTCAGAGAAAGGTGGCTAGCAATACAACAAGCTACATGGCAAAAGTATCCGCTAACATTAAAGCTACTTCATACTCTATACTTGTCTTCTCTGAGTCTAATTAAAAATAATGATAATAAGCCGCAATTTGAACAAATTTGTTCTAAGAAAACATCCAAAACACTGGTATGTATACTACACTTGTCTTTATACACTGGTTCTGGATCTAACGTAGAAACACCACCAGAAGGCAGACAATGTAAAAGAGTTCATGTATTTTGCCGAGAATTGCAATACCATATATAGAGTATGTGTGTGTGTGTGTGTGTGTGCATGTGTGTGTGTGCGGTTTCTAAGAGGTGCTTATTCACTAAACACAGTAGAAGTCTTTCAAAATTCATCTAATAAAACAGGTTTCTCCTTGGTTGGAAAACCTCTTTACTGTCACTTTAGGAGATGTGATTCCAACCGACGATTTGATTGGTTAAGACACATAAGGTGTCTGGGAAAAATGAAACAGTGTAGCCCTACTTGATCAATAAAAGCTACTGCCCAACTATGGCTAGAAACACACACACACACACGCATACACACACATACCTACACACACACACACACACACACATATACGTGCACACACACACTCATGCCCCCCCTCCTACACATGAACATGCACACACCCACACACACACACGCACCCCCTCCCACACATGAACACACACACACACGCACGCACGCACACACGAGCACACACACACACAAAATGCAATTATACACTGCCAGAACAAATTTAACATCTTAATTTAATGTTGGGTTTTTTTTTAAGTTCCAGATAGCTAAATAAGGCTTGATCTCCTGATAGCACCATCTGACTCCTCTGATTTCTCCTCTTATTGATTGGTTGAGGAAAATCAGGTCAGGCCAATCCATTACGACCTGTTGTCAGCTTCCTGTCCCCGTACCCAGAGCACGTGAACGCAGGCCCAGCACTGTGTCCCACTATAAAACAGGACTAATCTATCAATAGTATTGATCGGTTTTCCAGGTCATGGTCGTTTGGTTATTATATCATCATATAGTGCATGGATGTGTCGACAGTTGTCATGACTATGACTGTATGTCGATATAAGTTACTGTGGAACGGTGCTGAGGACTCTGGGAAAGGGCTGGGTTGATAAGGTGGGTGGATTTGTCTAGACAGATGATCTTATTGCTCATATATTACTAATACTGAGAGATGAAGTGCATAAAGCAGGCTGTGGGATACATGTCTGTTTAGACTACCAAAGCAGGTTATGAACACAAGTATATGAAGAGAAGAGAAGAGAGGAGAGGAGAGGAGAGGAGAGGAGAAGAGAAGAGAAAAGAAGAGAGGAGAGGAGAAGAGAAAGGAGAGCACAGGAGAGGAGAAGAGAAGAGAAAGGAGAGCACAGGAGAGGAGAGGAGAGGGATGTGTTGTGACTAATGCTCTTCCAGCAAAGTAAAGTCTTTCCTTTGGTTTATAAATGCCAGAGCACAGAATATGGGTGTGTGTGTGAGTGTGTGTGTGTGTGTGAGTGTGTGTGTGTGTGTGTGTGTGTGCATGTTTGTATAAGCACGCCTCACAGAGGCGTAAAGTAAACCCAATAAGAGTTTAAAGATTACAGACAAAGCAGTAATTTGTCATGATTACATTTGGAAAGAAAGAAAAGAAGAGAAAAAAGAAAAAGAAAGCGGGTGGTATGAAACACTCCTTAACTGGCACAGCTTTAGTGCTGAGCCAAAAAATCTTCAGGTGATTAGTTCTACAACGTGTTCTGTTAACAGGAGCCATTTTGGAAAACACTCCATTATTTCAGGGCCAAAAAAAAAAAAAAAGAAACTACAACAGGTACAGCTACAAAGAGAAACCGTGTTACCTCTCTCCCCTCCACTTGAAACCAAAGCGTTACACAACACCATCCATTCAAACAGCACAGCTTGGCAAGAGTTAGGGAATAAAAGTGGTGAGTCTTAGAGTTTCACACTTGGAGGAGGTATTCACAAATAAACAGTGATTGACGAAGAGTTGCCATTCTCTGTTATGCATTACACTGATTTGCCAGGATCACTGAGCTTTGGCTCTGATACCAGTGAGTTAAAACGGTGCCCACTGAACAGGCCCACTTAAGTTAAACTGGTATTAAAACAATTCTGATAAATAGCTGGCACATCACCATTTCATTAAAAAAAAAACTAATAAAAATTAGTTCTAGAGTTTAGGGTCAGCCAGAGATTGGAGCTCATTTTCCCTGATGTTCAGAAATCTTTTTTAAGGTGAAGGGTAAAACTGTTGTGCATTGACCTGTGTGTCAACTGGTAATAATATACCAGTAGAAGGAAGAGCTTTGTTACAGTGCACGCACACACATGCACACACGCGCGCACACGCACACACACACACACACACACAAAAGATAAAGATCTCAAGAGAGAACTGGACGGATATTCTGATCACTGTGTTGAGAGTGCATTAACATTATTGCCGCATTAGCATTATTCCACTACGCCTGATCTGAGATCAGCAGGAACCTTTTTTTTTATCACAACAGCTCAGATTAGTTGAAAGGCTGGTCGAGCTGATGTAAGATCTGCCGTTGTGTTGGGAGGATAAGTGAGGCAGCGTGTAATCTGCCTCAGTGTGAAGCAGTCAGATGCTAAAATACCTTGAGGGCTATAAAAACCAAAGCAGAGCGCATTAGCACGTGTGAATAATAAAAAAGAATGAAAAATAAAAACCCTCCCACGGAATTCATTAAGGTTTAAAACATCTTTGAAATAATCAAACAGACACAAACCACGACACGATTTTTTTTTTTTTTTCACTCTCTTCTCTGCGCGGCGGGACTCTGGAAGTATGGGCTCTTTGATGAGGTTGGTGAAACATCTCTAGATAAGTTCTACAGAAGCTGTAGTTTCACAACCATGACCAGAACGCTTTGAAGACGTTTTCTCCGTACGACATTAACTCGCAGATGCTGGAAATACTTTTTCGTCTCATACATAACGCTACTGTCATGTTTCTTGAAACTTCGAATCAAAGAGAGCCGTTTCCGGTGCAGGATTTTGTTTTCGCACTAAACGCCGAGATGGTACCAGAGACTTGCGACAGAGATGAACGAACCACTACGAACGAGATACAAAACGATTTTCAGTTCACTCGAAGATACAAAATATGTACCACTTTGAAAAAAAAAAAAAATACTTGAGTTGAAAAGGTTTGGCTCATTAAGGTGTCTCCTTTTTTCTTGGCTTCTCGCCATTTGAAGGTCATTCTCAATAAACGAACTGTCTTCAATCTCTTTAACTCAACGGATTCTCTGGGACTTTCCGGCTTTAATTGCTCAGCGCCCGTCGCTGTCAGATTTGAGACAGCGCGAGACAAAGGAAGCACTTTTTTTTAAAATTTGAAATTAAGTATTTTCACTCTCCTCAGCTCTTCAACCCTCTTCCTCATCTCAAACTATGACTGTTCAATCTTTTATCAGAGCGATAGTTGGAATCTAGGATATATCCTGTCATAATCTTAATTTTTTTCAGTTTTATATTTTCAAGCATGTGCCTGAAAAGTATTTTTTTCATTTAATTTGAATAAATTGCCTTTTGTAGGCTATATCAGAATTTGAACTGAAATCTAAGGGGAAAAATGGTTCATCTTTCTCAGAGGGACTAGAACATGGAACCACACGTGTGTAAAAGTGTTAGAACTGCATGTGTGTGTGTTACTGTTGGAACTGCACTGTGAGTTGGTGTTATAACTGCATGTGAATATTAGTGTTAGAACTGCACATGTGTGTTAGTGTTAGAACTGCACATATGTGTTAGTGTTAGAGCTGCACACGTGTGTTAGTGTTAGAACTGCACACGTGTGATAGTGGGGGACATTCCCTCTGAAAGACAAGGACACTATGCTATGCTTTAATGTTTTTCTCCTACTCTCTCTCTCTCTCTCTCTCTCTCTCTCTCACACACACACACACACATTGTCTGTCTTTATTTCTCTTATCTGTGAGTAATCTCGTTCCTTTATCCATGCGTGGCTGAGCCAGTTTCTGAGGGACCAGACAGAGGAGACAAGATCAATAACATGTGAGACTACATACACACACGCACACACACAGACACTCAAACACATGCGCGCACGCACACACACACACACACACACACTCATTCACAGACACACACACACAGACACACACACACATGCTTTGGACTTGGACAGGATCAGGTTCAAGTTAATTTTCTAACAAGTGAAAATTAATTATTATTATTATTTTATGTTTCAATTTTATGTTTATGTGAAAAAGTTAAGAATTCATTTTGCATGCATGTGCTCTCTCTATCTCTCCCTCTACTCACCATTAGCCCGGTGATGTATTAGTGCTCATGTGTGCTGATGGACCACTGTGTCCTCTTAAGCTGTATTAGGTTTAGCTCACTGTCCCATATGGAAATAAAACAGCCTCTTACTGTAACTCTTACTGACTCCTACTGTATGACTGTTTTATTACCTGGTGGGATCCACAAAAATATATTAATAATAAATATTTGTGAGCTGGTGTGTTGGCTGGTATGATATTGTGACGCGGATGCTAAAGCCAGTAATGTTGGTCTGTGTATTCACTTAGCTTACAGCACTAGTTTTACTGAAAGACCCATCAATACACTGTTATCTGCTGTTCCCAATAGAGAAAAGAATTACAGACCTGTAAAATACCAATCTATCCCAACACATACATTTTCAGTTCGTCGTCCACTCAAGCATGTAGCAGCCGAGAAAAGCACTGTAAAACTGGGTCTGTGAGAGTTCACCTTCGTGTGTGTGTGTGTGTGTGTGTGTCTACTCACTCAGAGAGGAAAACAGAGAGAGTGATTTCAGGTCTGGGCTTCAATTTCATACTCATGCAGACCTGTAACACACACACACACACACCCCTATACTAGGGGTATGTATCTCTCTATCAGAGACTGTAACAATAGGCATCTGGATCCTTGATCAGTGATCCAGTACATGAAAGATGCCTTTTAAACAGCCAATGATTTGATGCCAGTGATTTAGCATTGTTCCAATCCAGTACAGTGCCATACGATATGATGCAATGCAATTCAGTATAGTGCAAACAGTTCAATTTTAATTCTACTATAATTGACACCGGTCGCAAAAAAATCTGATAGGCATAAATCACTGGGAGAGAGAGAGAGAAAGAGAGAGGGGGAGAGAGAGAGAGAGAGAGAGAGAGAAAGAGAAATGTAGGTGACATTATAATGGGATCCTTCATGTTTTGATGACCATCCTATTTGAAATGTCATTTGTTATAATAATACTTTCAAACGAACCTTTTTTTATTAGCGAACTGCTGCTATGTTTATAGACTTCTGCTGGTGCGTCGCCAATTTGTTCTATGTCACTCGACATTTGACAAGTTCAACAACAGAGAAATAAGTATTTTAATCTGAGAAGCGGGAAGACACACCTCCATCATAGTGACTGAAAGGTCGAGAGAAGCACAGACAGAGAGAGAGAGAGAGAGAGGGAGAGAGGGGTGCACAGTGCAAAAGGAAATTAATTTGATAATGTTTCCAAACAATAATAATTCATCTCCCTGCACCTTTAGCCCAAAACACACTGTGTGAATTGATGAACTGTAACACCACGAACACACACACACACACACACACACACACACACACACAAGCACACATGCTCACATCCACAACTAAATAAACCCACACAAACACACACACACACACACACGTCCAAATAAATACACACTGACACACAAACACACACACACACACAAACAAACACAAACACACAGACGCACACATACATAAATGCACATGTGTGTACACGTCAGTAAATAAACATACGCACTCACATTCACTTATATATACACAAAAAAGATTGCGCTCACGTAGATGTACAGATATAGACATTAGTCACAGTCTTGTTCAACATATTTCTGATTGCACATCTTCATTCTCTCAGCTGACCGCAGTCTTTCAACAATGAGAAATTAGAACCAGCATGTGTACACACAAAAGTAAGCAAAGAGCTAGAGGGAAAACATACAACCATCGGAGCAATGTTTACATTTTCACTCTGAATATTCCAGTGACGCTCACACCACTTCTGGCTATCGGGTTCAATTTATATGAGATGAAAATTGAATAAACAGCCATATGTTTTCTACATGAGTATTCATTGTCTTGAAAGTGCTGTCTTTCTGAAAAAGAAACATGAATATAAAATTCAACACTGTGGTTCAATATAGTCAATATAGTCTTTCATATTTTTTTGATATTTTATGTCATTGAATAAGTAATTATACGTACAAAAGCAATGTTAAATTGTGTGGTTAATATTAATAATATGATCATTTCAAATTATGTCTCCCAGCACAAGTTTCCTACGCTATCTCAGCTGCGTTCATGGAGATCTTTAAGTGAGCATATCACGGTTCAAACTTTACAAACCCTGTCATTCTCAGTTCTCAACGGACAAATCACAGTTTCATATACAAACGCTTGCATTCTAACTTCTCACAGACAAATCACAGCTCCTTATACATACCCTGTCATTCTCAGTTCTCACAGACAAATCACAGCTCCCGATAAAACCCCTGCCATTCTCATTTCACACAGACAAGTCACAGTTCCTTATAGAAACCATCACATTCTCATTTCACACAGACAAGTCACAGTTCCTTATAGAAACCATCACATTCTCATTTCACACAGACAAGTCACAGTTCCTTATAGAAACCATCACATTCTCATTTCTTTCTCACCCAGACTGTGCAGAAAGATCTTCAGGGCCTGGCTTAGAGAAGCTGGAGTGTGTGTGTGTGTGTGTGTGTCTTTTCGCACTTGCTTAGTTAATTGCCAATAGGAGTTATTGATCAGAGTGACCTCTGTAACCTCAGTCTGGGTGAACCTGTCACAAGCTCTGATGTGATTATGACCATCGATCTCACACACACACACACACGTGCGTGCACGCACACGCGCACACATGCACGCACACACACATACACACATACACACACACATACACACACACACACACACACTTCTCCCTCAGCGATAAGAGCACTGTGTGTAGACCCCGAGAGAGAGAGAGAGCTATAATGGCAGTTTGATCAAGTGTGCCCGTCAGGCTGTTACACTGCTCCCACTGTTTGAACAGCTCTCAGACGCTGCCACACAGGCAGACCCTCCTCCACCTCCTCCTGCTCCTTCTCCTCCTCTCAGACAATCTCTGCTCCCTGAGGAGAAAACCACCCCACAGGCCTTACAGATCTTAGGAGGCCGTGCCAGATTTCCATCCAGCTTCAACCCCGCAGTTACACCCCCTCTGTCCCCTGAATTGTCTCCTCAACATATTTTTGTGGGTGTATTGTTAGTGTCTGTGAAAAACAATATATCATTTCAGACTAAGCCACATTACTCGCTACGCTCAATGTGGTCTTTTCTCGTTGTAGTACATAAATCATGTTTTCATGTTGTCATCATTTCAATACCAGTTTCAGAATGCTAACATTTTTGTTTGTTTTTTTGTTTTTGTTCACTTTTAACCTAGGCGACTTCCAAAACAGAGCGGCAGCATCAGAAAAGTGTAGCAGTCCAAAGGAGAGAGACCAGGAGGGTGTGTCTATGCCATTGACAATAAGTGGGGTTTCCACGGCAACGCTCTTACCTTTTTCTTATTGGTGGGACAAATGTAGAAGTTTGTGACAATGATGGTGGTTCCAGGCATCAGGTTGAGCTTAGAGTACGTGGTACCATAATCGCTGGACCTGGGCAGAGAGATAGAGAGAGAGAGAGAGAGAGAGAGAGAGAGACATTTGACTTTAACGTTGCGTTCAATGCATCAGTTAACCCATGTTGATTTTGTCCATATTTGCCCCCCCCCCCCCCCCCCCCCATACACAAATAGACCCAGAACCCCGCTCACTCCGCCCACTCCGCCCACTCCACCCATTCAAAGGTGCATGTACAAAATACAAATGCCATTCTTCATACAAAAATACAAAGCACTTTGAGAAAGAGAGAAAAAGAGGGAGAAAGAGTAGGAAAAAAGAGAGAAAGGAAGTGAAAGGAAAAGACAGAGAGAGTAGAGAGGGGAGAAAGTAGAGCAAGAAAGAGACAGAGAAAAAGAAAGAGAGAAAGGGGAGAGAGAGAAAGGGGAGAGAGAACTTGGTGAGGACAATATGCAAAACCTTCACGTATAAGCCTTTGCATGTCATTACTATTCCCAGTGGTACAGCATAAATAAAAGAAAAATAGGTAGAAACAAGGAGAGATACGAAATATAATGAAAATGAAACTCAGTTCATTCCTGAGGCGCATACATTACATTTCTCAGGATTAAATGTATCCCTCCAAAAATAAACAAGTTTCCTATATTCAAGCCGCCAGCAAGCGTTTAAGCAACACCTGTGATTTCCAGAACATCTTTAAAGGCTGTAGAGAGGTTGTTCTAGGAGTGTAAACTGAAGGAAACTCTGTCCGTCCCGGGTAGATTTTTCCTTACAAAATAAAAACAACCTGTCTTTACAGTACAAATGGCTGAAAGGACTTGTTGGTGGTTTTTCTTTTTGCTACATAGCCTATCAACATAAAAACTGTTTTCTTCGCTTACACTGGGCTCTTTGAGAGTGAAATCACAGTGGTACAGAAAGGCTATCAGTCTTACCTTTACACGCTGACCTGTCGCTCTTTACAATGTCACTTACAGTTTTGACTGCATGAGGGGTTGTGTGTGTTTGACACTGAAAAAATGGAGTTTTCCTGCAGCCATACTTCAGAATTTACACAACTCCACCTGACAGTTCCACTGCCTTTACTCTGTCTTTTATATATATATATATGACTCTGACAGGCAGCTCAAAGCCTGAGATCCAAATGTGTTTTGTTTGTTTGTTTGTTTGTTTGTTTATGTTTTTTACATTTTTGTTTGCCTCAGCTCAGGAAAAGACCTAAGGCAAAAAGAACAGACTGGGAGACCACTGAGACTGACCCAAACTCCAACACACACACACACACACACACACACACACACACACACACACACACACACACCCAGAGCACCAAAGACACAGAGAGAAAACACAACATCAAAACCCCTGATGTTTCCTTTCAGTTCAGTTAATCTGTAATGGCTCCATCCTCCAATGTCACAAACAATTTAAAACGTAAAACCAGATTATAGATTTGACAGGTAATGCATGACTCGACTTGGAGTCAATTCATTATTAACGAGAGACCATACAGTGAGTGAGAGCCCTCTGAAATCCAGCCAAAATCAACCTCAGTTTCTACAAATATTCATATATTCTGTTTTCAAAACCCTTAATGTGGGATTTGGGACTTCCTCTTGCTTGTTTAACAGTTGTAACCATCAAGGCAAGACGCCAGTTCGACTTGTCATAGTTTTATGTGCAGCTAAGTGGGACGCTTAGCGTTTAGTGGAGACAGGGATTGATCGTGGTTGTATCTGACGTTTTTAACGTGCCAAACCCATGTCAAACACGTACCGGCTGAGTCAGGATTACTCATGACAGCCTGTCTTGTCCAGGTGTATAGCTCTGGGCTAAATGAAAGCAGCATTTACATTTATTCATTCAGTAGATGCTTTTATCCAACACAACTTCCAAGACAGGTAGAATACAAACCAGCCACGTAGCCATTAAAGAACTGTTACTGTGACATACGTGCTGTTGCTAAAGTTCAGCATTAGACCAGATATGAGCGCAAGAAAAGCTGAAGGAAAGAAAAAGAGTGAACTACAGACAACTTAACGTGGTTACAACAAAAAGTAACCATCTATTTTCCTGCCCCAAGGACACAAAAAGGCTAGAAGGCTTTGTTCTAAAAGAAGTGGAGAAAGAAAGAAAGAAAGAAAGAAAGAAAGAAAGACAGAAAGAAAGAAAATGCTGGACTTCATCACACAAGACACACTCAGGCAAGAGCTTTTTTTCCCCTTTCCTTTAGAAAAAAGTTTTTTGTTTTTTTTCTTGTGGAAGTACTAGGGATAAGCATGTCCTGGCTCAGGCTCCTGAAGCAAATGAAAAAGCTGCTTCAGCAGTGTGAAGAGAGCCATAGCCTCCAGGTGTTAGAGTGATCACTGTGACTGATCAGAGAGTATGTCCTGACACACACACACACACACACACACACACACATAAAGAGAGATTCACATTTACCCACAGTGCTCCTACAGCAGCCAACAGTATAAACTTCTACACAGTCCTTTCAGTCAGTGTGTCTTAAACGCTCTCTGCTATGGAGAAATACACTGTAACTCAGAATGAAGGGGACAGAGGGGGGGGGGGGGGGGGGTTGAGAGAGGAAGAGAGAGAGAGAGAGAGAGAGAGAGAGAGTGTGTGTGTGTGAGAGAGATCTGGTATGATGGAGCTGCTGGTGATGTTAGGTGTCAGGTTTCTTTAACACAGACCTTACTATACTAGACTGGAAGGAGAAGAGAAGAGAAGAGAAGAGAAGAGAAGAGAAGAGAAGAGAAGAGAAGAGATGTTAAGAGACGTTTTCATTAATGTTTGATAGTGCTTTGTCTGAACGCTATCTTTAAAACAGAAATTTATTGTAGTGTAATTGGAGGATCAAGTGATTTTTAGATGTATCAAGTGGACGAAATATTTAGTTATGTTTAGAAAAAAAGAGAGGAAAACCAACTGAAATGCTCATATAACTGTTTGAATGACAGTCTACTGAAATTCCATCAAACACCAAACCATTCAGTTAGGCAAATATTAAAGTGATGTTAACACAGAGATGATTAAAATAAAATCTCTTGTTCTTAGATCACATTCACAGCAAAAAGCAAACAACAAACACCAGTTTTAGGGTTTTAAGGATTTCTTTTTAAAGACCCATCTCTAAACTGTAGCTCCTTCGAAAGTCTGAGACTGTCAAAAGTTATTTTTCTCACTCCTTTTGTTTTGTTTTCTTGCTCACAACAGTACAGTGTGTGTCTTTGGCACTTTAAGAACCACACCGGCGTCATAGCATCTGATCATCTGTAAACAGCGACAACGGCAACAGCGAAGAAAAAAACAAAACAAAAAACCCCCACTCCTCTCCACTCCACGAAAGTCATCAGCTGAACTGTCGGTATAGAAGCAAGCGGAGCGTGCTCGTTAAGTCGACCAACTGAGAGAAGGGCATGTCAAAGCGGCCTCAGTGGCACGTTACATAACTAATATAGCTAATTTGGCGGATTGTACTGAGCGTTTGGACTCAGTACGCGTGCAGCTAATGATGTTAACTTAATCGGAGAGCTCGTATAATACTATGAGGCTAATGGACCGGCTGAGCGAACGGAGCGAAAGAGTAGGGACTACTGGCTGACAAAAAAGAGAGCGTTCAGTCTAATTCCCTTCTAATCAGTACCGGGGAATTCTTTCGCTATGATGAAAAGTTCTGAGTTGATACAAACTCAAACTCGTGTCAAACAACACGTGATTGGTAGAAAATGCCTACACTGATGAATCACTGATTACGAATTTGTTTATTTAGTTTCACAGAAATGGACCCACAGAACTGAGAACTCAATTGCTTTTTTTTTTAAATCCTATTTTCTAAGATATATTTCTCATATATTTTACATATCAACCCATGGTAACAAAAGTCACAAAGGTAAGGATAAAAGTGATATATATATATATATATATATACATACATACATACATACATATATAAAAGCAGTGATAGAACAGAAATCAAACCACCATAAACAGTGAGACACCGTGGCATCCTTGAATCCAAAAATTAAAATATGTGCATACTAAAAAGTCAACACTAAATTCCATCGAATGCTTAAGCACTTTCAAATGATCGTGCCGGCTCTGAAATTTTCTTCAAATCCACAGACATAGAGTCTTAGAGAGAACATCAAAGGCTTTGAGAACAGGAGAAACTCAAAGAAAAAATGGTTGAGTATCTTTTGTATGTTTTTCGTATACCCATGCGCCACATAAGAGCCAATCAACCAATCAGGAAGAGACCCTCAGACTGGCAAATCACTCCATCTCTGGCTAGGGAGAGCGGGAGAGAGAGACAGAGAGAGAGAGAGAGAGAGAGAGAGAGAGAGAGAGAGAGAGATTACAAACAGAAACAAATAACAAAGCACAAAAGACTCAGAGACTCTGTCAGTATAACATCAGGACAGATACAAAACTCAGAGACCGTTAGAGATGTAGAGAGAGACACAGGCGGGGAGGATGTCTATGTGTGTGTGTGTGTGTGTGTGACAGAGAGAGAGAGAGAGAGAGAGAGAGAGAGTGGAGGGGAGAAAAAAGAGGGAATCTGAAAATGAAATTGAGAAACAGAGATTTCTGCGAATCTGTTTGCCCATGCACTGGACACAACACAATCAGCAGAGAAAAGGCAGTAAGGAACAGATCAGACTCTGATTCGCATTTAATGTCCTCACAAGTCTGGGTTATGCCTGGGCTGAGTCCTCACACTGCCTGCAGATTACTGCAGAGCACCAGAAAGGCAGGGTGAGGGGTTTAAAGCAGCAGTGTGTGAAGACAGATGAACAGATAGTGAGAGAGAGTATGCGAGAAAGAGAGTGAGACAGAGAGAGAGAGTGAGACAGAGAGAGAGAGAGAGAGAGAGAGAGAGAGAGAGGAGAAAGAGAGAAAAAGAATCCAGTGCTGACTGTCTGAACTGCACTTGATATCTGCTTGAGGCAAATTGAGATTTTGCTGACAATTACACAAGATAAATTGTGACTGATTATTGGAATGTAAGAGTGGGGATCTGTTGTCAAGAGAACAGGATGAAGGGAAAGTGTTTCAGGGCCTCGGTATAAAAGGAAAAAAGAGAAGAAAAGAAAAAAAAAGCTGAGCTTGCTTGACAGAATGAACATTACAGCAAGCCAAATAATGATTCCACATAGAAAAAAGAGTCTCTCGTTCGAAAAACCGCCCCCAAAAAACAATGTAGCAAGGATATTAGGCCAATTATATCCAAGGCTTGGCAGAGGAAAGGAGGAACATTTGTAACTAATGTGAATGAGTGAAGAGAGTAAGACAGATTTCATTATGAGTTGAGACAATCATTTGCACTTCAAAAACAAAAACTTCCCTTGATTTCTTATCGGCTCTCAAAAATACTACCAGGACGTAGAAATATATGCACAGTTCATTACACCGTTGCTTTAAAAACATAGAAAATACAATGCATTTAAAAAGACCTGTTAAAGATCAAAGACTAGAATCATAGTAAATCTAAACAACTCATGTAAATTCTGTATCGTAAAAGTCAAGCAAATATTACACTTTCTCTCCCAAAGAGTCTTCACTGTATCAAAATGTATGAAGAGTTTACAAGTCACTTCAGTTTTATCCACCACATAAACCTTGATAGTATGTATAAACTACTGATAGTATGGGACCAAGATCAGTACAGACTGAGAGAGAGAGGTACAAGAAAATCTTAATCTAACATCAAACAGAAAAAGCATTTGACAGTGATCACAGGACTGAAGTTTAGCCGTTTTCTTTGAGGCAGGTCCTTGTGATGTATAAATGGCCAGCGAAACGTCGTGGAAAAAAAAAAAAAAAACATTTGGGGAGACCGTGTGTCACAGAGGCTTCAAAATGACACTAACCGCAGACCGGAGGAATGTTTCTGGGTTTAAAAGAAGAAGGAAAAAAAGAGGGATTTTTGATTTCCCCACACACTTATATTCAGCTGGGAATATGAGTCACTATTAGGATGAGAGAGAGAGAGTGAGAGAGAGAGAGAGAGCAGACCCGACCCTTAGAACACTCTGATGTCACTACAGATTATGTTCCTTGGATGAACACTGACCTGTTAGCCCAAAGAGCTGCCCACCGACTGGTCTACACAGAAAGAGAAAAATCCCAGGGGACCTCTGATTGGTCTATACGGAGAGAGAAGAGTCCTAGGAGACCTCTGATTGGTCTACACGGAAAGAGAAGAGTCCCAGGAGACCTTTGTTTGGTCTACACGGAAAGACAAGAGTCCCAGGAGACCTCTGATTGGTCTACGTGGAGAGAGGATCCCAGGGAGTCAACAACTGAATGAAGCCTCATGTCAGAGATGAGGAGCCTCCCAAAACTATCAGATTTTCTCTTTTTAACATCAAACCTCTACATTCTGAAAACATCAGAAACACCCAAAAACATTGTGCTCCCATCTTGTAAGTTATTTCTTCTTCATCCTCTAACTTCTTCTCCCTTCTAGTTATCTTTTAAAGTAGTTGTAAGAAAAAGAGAGAAATGACCGATGTATTCAAATATAACTTAATTCACAACCAAATATTGCTTGGATCTTACACATTTCCATAACTCTGCTGTTATCGTGTCAGAAGGGAACACCTTTAGTTTCTGCATGACTTATTTACTCTAACCAGGATCTGTAGTTTGACACCATCCTGATTTATGTACATCAATGAAAAGCTAGCTGGGCTTTAATAGGTTTGTGATTTAGGTGTAGAGGGTGATCATTACTGTTAAATATGATTCATGGATATTTCTTAAAGACCTCATAAATAAGGGTCTGACAGGTGTACTTAAAAAAAAAAAGCCACACTGCTGCACTGCTACAAACCTTATAATGGAGATCAGGTCATGTCGTCGCTGATTAACCCCAGATTTTATGTGTTGGAGAGACACGGATAGTGTCATTAAAGGATCAGCTGGATTTATTAATTCATCTCAATTGATCTGATTGAAACATTCTGGGGATGGAAGAAAAGTGGAGGTCAAACAAGAATGGTGTAAAGCAGTTGACCTAATCACTCAGCGAAGTGCACTAATTGGCTACATACTGGGCTATACCAGCAACGCAGCCAGTGATTAGTTAATATATTTGTTTTGGCCCAATCACGGCCTATGTTATTGATCCAAGTCCCGCTAAACTTGCTTGGGACGGCTAAACGTCATAATAATGTTGCTCTGACGTTTCCTCTGACTGTTGTGGTTATGCTATAGTTCCAAACAGATTGAATGCCAGGGTTTCCACATGAAGAAAAGAAAGAATAGATAGGGTGTTCTAGAGCCTTAGCAGTTTTTAAGAAGTCTCTCTCAATATGTTCTCTTTTTCCACGCCCCCAGTGAAGGAGTGGCCTCCAACACAGGAGAGGGTGTAACTGGAGCTACAAAGACAAAATATCTGTAAAACATCATTTAATCGTCCTTTATGCGTCACATTTTCAATAACTTTCTCCAAATCGTTAAAATTTCATACAGACCTTAATTTAAAAAAAAAAAAAAAAAAAAAAGCTTAAACAAATGTCACTGAAGGGCAAAACCTGGGGTATCAGAATAAACACTGTTTTAGCTATTTGCACTCCTCCCTCTTGGAAAAAAAAAATCCTTTTAGGTTGAGTGAGGAGGTGCTGAGGGGAGGTGAGGCCCAAGGACAAATCCTGAGCGTGAGGAACAGTGAGAGTGTGTAAGACTTGTGAAAACCCGAGGGTAGGAACCGCTAATCTGCCAACGTGTGACCATCCTGACCATCCCTCTCTGTGACCTTAAGAACGTCGGAAAATTCCTCTTCAATTGTTGTCTCTGTTTCTAAACTCGACCTTAAGCTTGTCTTCAGTGGGGTGATTTTCTGGAATGTTGATCTCTGCTCTTGTGAATCAGAAATCTGAGGTTTGCAATAAAATAACGACATGTTTGGTAAAAGATATAGATGTGTGAATATGTTCTTTGCAAGTATTTTAGTATTACACAAATCTTCTCTCTAAGATTTGGGATCTGATTGTGGTGCAAACAAATGACGACATAAGTTTTGAAGGACCTTGTTTACCGGTACATTGTAGTGAGACGTAAACCGCATTTCTTAATGAATAATAGATGGCAGTGCTGGCTGTCAATATCCTATGATTGGCTACACGCCGCTGTAGGTGGTCATGTGCAGTTGTGGTGCCGCAAACACTCGGAATTCAGAAGGGGATGTAGACAGGCTTGTTTTCTTCACATAGACTGTACGGCTGTAGGAGGAGCATGCATGTTTTCATACTTTGACAATGTTTCCATAGCCCATTCATCTCAGTGAATTCAAAAGGGCAAGGAAAACCGTGATTTCCATTCTGTGGCTCCTTTAATGCACTACAGGCTGTACCAACTATCTCAGGGGGGACTTTACAACACTATGTGGAACAAACTGTAACTTGCACCAATGTCTGTTCAAACTAAATGAAAGAAACTTAACCTTATACATTTTTTTGCCTCTTCTTTTTTTTTTTTCTTTTTTCTGTTGTACCGAACTCCTACCGTACTGTGATGTCCAAACCACGGTGTGAACCGAACCATGACTTCTGTGTACCGCTACACCCCTATCACGTACTGTGCTGCTTTGTGAAAGAGCTGTTTGACATTTGGCCATGCGTTAGTTATGACAGTCAACTGTTTCAGAAAGTTGTCCATAAATCTGTCAGATAGATAGATAGACAAACAAACTTATAGATAGACAGATAGATAGATAGATAGAGAGAGCAAGAGGTAGATAGACAGAGAGAGAGAGAGAGAGAGAGAGCAAGATAGATAGATAGATATATAGATAGATAGATAAATAAATAGGTAGATTGATAATTGATCCAAATGTCATTTTGAAGGTATGAGCAGCCCGGGCAAATGAAAGCCAAATCATTACAGAGTGTCTGTCTACAGACTGTCTCTCTTCTCAGCCTGGAGCAAAGGGCCTCTGTTTCTATATGCATGTGTGCAATATACGCTGCTGATAAATCATTAAAGAAAACATTCGTGGAAATGGAGGTTTTCTCGCTGACTCATACCTGGACCGGCGAGCCAGCCTCCCACATAATGTCTACTCTCCACGTTGATTAGAGCACCTCGAAAAACACTCTGTGGGTTTTGAGTCAGAGAGACAGGTCAGAGTGGCTTAGAAGTGGACCAGGACAGAACGTTCCGGAAGAGAGAGCAACGTCTGTGATGCGTGTCCAAAAATGCACCGGTGCGTTTACGATGGGGTATAAGCAGGTGCTGTCAAAATGCAAACAACGGGTACGAGACATCCCTTGGGCTCACCGAACACACACACATGTACACACACACAAACACACACACACATGCACGCACAGATGTCAACATCCACGTTGTCATAGTCCTCAAGCATCTCCAATGGCTTTGGATGTGGACTGTATTCACTGAGGTGGAAACAAAAGCAACACTGTTCTTTTAACATGCGTGGAGTATTTATTCTAGGGCACGCACACACATACACACACACACACACACAAACATCACTCTCAACACACTGTGCTTCGTAATGACACACTGTATCAAGTCTCTAAAGGGAAATGAAAACCAATTGAGCATAAATTGGCTGTGATTAAGCAATCCCTCTTTCATATACCGCACACGCACACACACACATAACGCTACACAACGGGGAACCAATTAGCCTTCACTAACTGTCATCTTCCCCCTACCACTATGAAATATAACTGTCATTCTCTACTACCTTTATAAGACACTCAGAACACACGTTGGACTGGAATCCAAGACATGTCAGGATTAATAAAGACTTCATACTTAATCTGTGAGGACGTGGCCTTTCCATGGCTCTGGAACCCAAAAACACTTAAGATGGAGGACCGGTGAAAGCCCTGGGCTAGATAGGACTCTCAGTCTGGCTCTTACCATCTGGTGGTTCTGTTTTGGCACTCTGCTACACATTTAAAGAGAATTGACCTTCATGTGACCTGTTTTTACAATAGACACATGGTTAAACTGTGAGGACCACACAGCCTCATTTGCCATGGTTTTCCCACATGTCCCACTAAAATATCTATGTTCTCCTCTAGAGGCTAAACCTCTACAACTGATGAAGGATCGCCCTCTATACAAAAATCATGAATTTAGTACTATGTGATAAATGTGTTATACAACAGTAATAATTCAGATATTAATTAATACAGTCAGCAGGATAGAATCGTTTAAAAGGGCATACATGGTCTTATTAAATTGTAGTAACATAACACTAATTACCTACAACACTGTAATTACGTATAACATTCCAATTACTTATTACATTGTAACTACGTATAACAAAAGTAATTATTACTTACAACTGCTTTTTGGCCCAGTTACTTTTCAGAGTACCTATAACAGTGCAATTACCTCTCTAGCTCTAATTACCTACTTAATTGTAAGTATTTATAACACTAATTACTTATGCAGTGTTTTAAACTGTATAAGTACGGTGTGATAAGTAAATACAACTTAGTTATCACACGGTGTGATAACTTACTTATCACACTGTAACTGCTTTTAACACCGTAACTACTTATATTATATTATGTTATGTTATGTTATATTATATTATATTATATTGTAATTACTTAGCAGCACTGTAATTATGTGGGAATTGGGAGAAAGCCACTGCATGGGATTTGAAAAGGCACTTAGCCTTTTCATTTGTGTCCACTGTGAACCACATTTCTGAATCTGTCTCTTCTCCCATTAGAGACTGAATTCTTTTTAACCTCCCTCCAGATTTCCCTGAGTTTGTGCATTTACATGTAACAGACTCCTCATTAAGTCCCTAAAACACACACACATGTACGCGTGTGCACACACACACACATACACCAGGCTTTAATCATGCTTTCAATTCCAAATTCTTTTGACTATTCTCACACGCAAAGTCCCTGATCTTAATTTGGTATATCCAACGCGTTTGGGATGAGGTAGAATATCAGTGAAAAGATAAATTAGCTGCTTCACTGCATTTGCTCAAACCAGAGTTACAAATCTCCACTAATGAGACTAACAGTGCTAATTTGTATTAGGCTGCTATATTCTCAGTACAAATTAGTATAATTATTACTCTGTGCTTTGAGAAGATAGCTGTAGCTTCACACCTGCTTGTTTAAACTATTCTGCAGTGTTCAGTCACTGCACATTTAATCATATGTTCTGTAGATGACATGTATAATCTTAACATATCAAAACCTGTGTTCATTAAAATGTCAAAAGAATCAAATTCCCAACCAACTAAATGGAAGTACGCTCATGCACAGACTTTGTGGGCAGTTCTTAAAATCATACTTGACTACATTACCCACAATGCCCCGCCTTTTAACCTGCTTAGGCCATGCCCGTACAATGTATTTTCAAACTAAGCCAGAAGTGTGTACACAGGCATCCAATATGATTACTGAACAGAGAGAGGAGGGGTAAGGAGAATACTGATTGAAAATTTCTCCATCTAAGCAAACTAAAGGGTCTTGTCTGATTTAGAGAGTGGAGTGGGAGAGGAGAGAAAGTGGAAGAAGGTGGAAAAACAGCGTAAAGAACTTGACTAAATAGTGAGGGAAGGCACCCAGACCGGTGGTTAGGAGGGTTCGAGGTAATTTCGTGAAGGAGGAGAGAGTTTGAAGAGGGTGTCGAAAAATAATGTGGAGATGCTCGCCCACTGTACGGCCGCAGGGTGCGAGGTAATTTGGAGAAGAGGGGGAGATGAGGGGATGAAAAGGAGGAGAGGAGAGAGGAAAGGAGAGCTTGTTGAAACAGTGAAGAGGTCAGGAAAGTTCCTGTGAGTCACACTGAATACGTCTGTCATGATTAGCTCTGATAACTAGCTCTCTCTTCACTCCTGCTAACTCACTCTCTCTCTCTCTCTCTCTTGCTCTTCCTCTACTTTTCTCACTCTCTCACATATACTGTCTCTTCTCCTCGCTTTCTCTCTCTCTCTCTCTCTCTCTCTCTCTCTCTCTTTCACTCTCTACCACACAGTTTCTTCACTGGGCTTTCTGACACACTGCGAAGACTAGCCAGAAAACATGCTAACTAGGTTAATTTAGCATGTTTTATTCAACAGTGCTGAATCACTGAGACACATTGATAAGCTAATAACAGCAGAGAGCTGCTTTCTAGGAGGAGAGGTTTGGTGTCAGGGGCGTTAGATAAGGCAGTAAACCAAACTATTTAACTACTGGCTTTGTGAAGTAGATAGGACACAGTGCTGTTAGCAAAAACAGCTAGCCTGCAAGTGTTAGAGCACTGTTTCCCACAGGGACCACTCCTGTAATCTGGTTAGGCTGTAATACATCCAATACACACACACACAAACACACACACATAGACACACACACACACAAGTTATGTGACTCCCGTATGGATACAGGGCGGTCAGGCTGTAATTGGGAACATTTATCTAAATGACATCCTCATGAGGACCTTTGGGGAGCAAGCAAAGTGTGCTGCTCTCCACCGATATCATTCATTTCCATACGTCTCTCTCTCTCTCTCTCTCTCTCTCTCTCTCTCACACACACACACACACACACACACACACACACACACACACACATACTCTCTGTCCCTCTCTTCCTTTCTCTCACACAAACTCTCTGTCTTTGTCTTTCTCTCTCTTACAAACACACACACACACACACA
This sequence comes from Chanos chanos, assembly GCF_902362185.1. Taxonomy (NCBI): domain Eukaryota; kingdom Metazoa; phylum Chordata; class Actinopteri; order Gonorynchiformes; family Chanidae; genus Chanos; species Chanos chanos. The sequence continues at coordinate 28,536,500 of NC_044501.1, read as the reverse complement.
CACAGTTCTATTTCTCTCTCTCCCTTTCTCTTTCTCTCGCTCTGTCTTTTTCTCTCCCTCTCTCTTTCTCTCTCTCTCACACAAACACAGACTTCCTCTCTCTCTCTCTCCACAATAGACAATATTAGGGTAAATACATCGAAGAAACAATGACATAAGCTTCAATCCTTTGATCGGTGTGTACTGTGGCACTGTGTGTGTGTGTGTGTGTGTGTGTGTGTGTGTGTGTGTGTATGTGTGTGTGTGTAACAGACCTGCTGGCTCAACACTTCTCTTTAGACAAACACAACAACTGTCTAAAATCAAACTTCTTTCATGAAGATCAATAAATGTTATTCCTTTCTCTTGCCTTTTCATCTTTTCAAAATCCTCATCCTTCATCGCAGTCAATTACAGTTACATAATCGTGCATATTTCCTGGTCAGCCTTTCGCAGTTTAAGGCTATCTTTAGAGGTGCTTTCAAAACATTTTCACAGATATTGAATTATAGACATTCACGAAAATAGATCCTTATATTTTCAAACTGACATGCATAGAAACAGATATTCATATTTAAACTGACATGCATAGAAACAGATATTCATATTTAAACTGACATGCATAGAAACAGATATTCATATTTAAACTGACATGCATAGAAACAGATATTCATCTTTTCCTGAGCCACATGTTATGGACATGTACAGTATGCAATATTAGGAGAAATATGACTAGTAAACAAAGAATGAGAAGTGTAGTTGCATTTTACAACTTAAAACGTACAAAATTAAAAACTGAAATATATTCTGTGGGTTCATCACTTCAGATGAATTCCCGATCTAAAAAACATTTGGATTTCTCAGTGAGGTGTTACTGTGTTGATATGGTTCTCACTGGTCCTCACATGGGGCGGGACGAAACAGGAACTTTCAATATTGGTCTTTAAGACAGAATTCTGGCCCAGTCAGTTGTAGATTGATATATTTATTGGATATGAAAATATGTAAAAAGAAAACACTGGCCAAGTGAAATACAGGATCAGAACGCTGGCCTGCTAGAGCAATGCATCATAAAAATGACATCAACAGTTTTATTACAAACATGCAACTGTCAATATGGGTCCAACTGTCATAATGTCAAAGTCCACTTTTTAATGTTTATAGCCAGCATTAGTGACAAACACAGATATATACACACCTCACCCAAACACACACACACATCTACTGCAGAACACACCACTTAGATACCACATCACACACATATGCACAGACACACACATTCACACATCCATCTCTCCTCAACACACACACACACACACACACACACACCTACTGCAGAACGCACCAGCTAGATACCACATCACACACACACACGCACTCACACATCCATCTCTCCTCAACACACACTCTCACATATACCTACTGCAGAACACAGCAGTTAGATACCACATCACACACACATATACGTACTGCAGAACACAGCAGTTAGATACCACATCACATACACACACACACACACACACACACATCCATCTCTCCTCAACATACACACCCTGCTGAGAACAGACAGAGAGCCTGCGGCAGACTCAAACTTTCAGATACACACATCCTCTAACACACACGCACCCCCCCCCCCCCCCACACACACACACACACACATGCAATAACACATACAAATGAAGCACAACACACACACACGCTCAAACAAATCAAACATCAGACTCAGAGACCAGACGATTCATGTCCAGAGCTGATAACATGAAAGGTCTGAAGTGAAGACTTGAAAAGGTTGTTTGAACCTGGAACATATGCGTGGAACATAGACAGCACTGACCCTACAGTCCCACATTACTTAATTTAAGACTACAAAACATAGACAATGCTGGACAAGTCTATGGAAAGGAGTGAGGGATGGAGGGAGTGGGTGGACTGCATTGACTGAAGCTGTCTGCTGGGCTCATTCATCCTTCTGTTATTCTCTCTATTTCTCTCGGTCTCTCTCTCTCTCTCAGATATGTGTTTTCTTCACTGGCCCTTCAACTTCTCCATCCTCTCTCTCTCAATTTTTCTTTCTTTCTTTCTTTCTTTCTTTCTTTCTTCTGTCTATCTCTGTTATTGGCTTTCCACCAATCTTTTTCCTCCTCTGCTTTTTATTTCTGTGTTGCCATCACCTTTTCACCTCAACATCCCAGCTCGATACCTTTCTCTTTTTGATCCTCTTCATTTTATCATTTTCCTTTTATTGTTATCTCTCTCGTTCAATCATTCCTGTTTCCTGCTACCTTCTACCAGCCACTCACAAATCCCCAGTCTCCCGCACTCTCTCTCTCCTCTCCTGTTCTCTCTCTCTTTCTCTAATGCCTGGGAGGTGTGCCTTCTCATTGATCTATGACCCAAAGCAGGCAGAGACTTGGCTGTGATGGACAGCTTGTCTGCTGCTGAGGTCAGAGGCCGTGTCTCGGGGGAGGGACTTCCTGCCATGACATCACAGAGTGGCCAGAAGTCAATCTGTCAGTGGAAAAAGTCATGACAGTCTACAGGGGGTCAAAATGTACATCACGTACACCACAGACTCATTCATTTATGTCTTGCTTTCCTTCACAAGCAGTATCTCTAGCTTTTGGAGCTCTGAACACATAAATTGTTGAATTTTACAGACACAGAGGGTGAATGTGTACGAGAAGAGACGTACGTGATTAACCACTGAGGGTACCCAAACACACACCAACTAACCAATCAATACCACCGCACACACGCTGATAAACCAACCAAACAAGAGGAAATGAACACACAAACTGACATTTACTCGTCCACACGATGGTTAAACACAAAAGCAATAATGGACCTAAAACCACATTCACTTGCTGAGAAAACAAAGAAAAAACAATATTTACACACGTTTGCTGACAGACTGTTTCAGAGACACAAACACACTCATTAAGAATAACCTAATGAAAAACATTCAAAGAAACTAATCAATACCCAGACTCCGTGGAGGATGGCAGTTAGTGTAAACGTCCCTCAACCGATGACAAGTCACTTTAGGGAGAAGATAAATGAATGTTGAGTAAATACAAACTGACTTTGAGTGTCTCAAAGAAGCAAACATTAATACAAAGAAAAGCATATCTGGGGAAGAAGAGGCGTAATCCCATGGATTTGAAGCCAAGAGATTTGCACACTTGTCTCAAAAACTGACGCAGAGTTAGCGTCAATGCTAACATCCCGCAATTTAGCATTTTCTGTCCATACTGCTAAGGCTAATTCAACAGATTCAAAGAGAATCAGACTAACGTGTATGTTATACTAAAACACAAACTTAGTCTGATTGGGCCCTAAAAGATTAAATACTGGGGGAATTCACATATACCCCTTTTCCACTGACACGGTGCCAGTGCCGGTGCCTTATCGAGCCAAGAAGCTGGCACCGACACGGCATCGCAGAATTGCTGGTCCTAAAAGTTGGAACTGCTGATGTCAGTGGCTATGCAAATAAAAACCATGCGAGAACCAATCAGTTCAGCGTTTGATGTGTTTGGTACGTGACGTTCTCTAGAGAGGCGGGAGTAACAAAAAAAGTCTGACCAAGATAGCGGTAGGCTAAAGGCTATATGTAGCATGAAAATATGTATATGATTAAAAGATGTATGGGCAACCATTTGTGTCTACATAAACATGGGCTGTTGTTTACATGTTACATGAACATAGTCAAACCCAGAGCAGTAGAAAAAACTCTCTCTCTTTCTTGGCTCTGGTTGGTGCAAATAGACCACTGTAGAGCTTCATTTGAGCCCTCATTTAAACTTTTGAGCTAGGTGACAGGCTTACTATTTTCGTGAATTACGCCCCCAGAGCAAAAAGTTTTAAGGCAAAATTCGTGAGGTGTTTCGCGGTGTGGAAGCTTTGTGTAAAAGTAAATTTATAAAAACCAAGCAGATGCGTTCTGTCTGACATTATTTTTTCCCCACGGAAATTACCCAAACTTTCGTTACGTAGTGTTTGGTTCTAAAACTTGTGGAAATGCGGGCCGGTTCTCAAAAGGCACCAAGGCAGCGCTGACTCCGCACCGGCACGGGCACGGGCACCAGCACGGGCACGGGCACCAGCACAACACTAGTGGAAAAGAGCTAATAATGGGTTCACCTGTGGGAGAGTCTTAAGTTTGAGGAAAACAACAGCAACAACAACAGCAAAACACTTAGAGCAAACAATATAACCTCAAAGCTAACATAGGCCGTCTTCAAGTAATATATATTCACATTCATATATTCAACTGTCATATCACATATTCAACTCTCCACAGTTCTCTGCAGTGAGTTTATGGCTGCTACCCTCTCCTGCCACTTTGATTGGGCCATCATCTCCCAGTAAGATCTAGTCGTGTGATTTTTTTTACTGTCTGGATCGAAAATCCTTTTTATCATCTTGGTGTCCATTAGTGTTTTTTTTTAATAGTAATGGCGCCTATTAAAATTTTATCACATTGCTGCAAACTGATGATGGCTGAAAGCAGGATTGCATTAAAAAAAAAAAAAAATCCCTTTTTAATCAGCTTGTCTCTCATAGGTGATAAAAATCACTCAGGGAAAAAGAGAGAGAGAGAGAGAGAGAGGGAGAGAGAATAACACCACATTGAAGTAATTGCATTAAAAGTGCACTTTCTCTCCTTGTTGGAGAATCTGAATTATATAGTTCAAATTTGCCGATAGCAAGCATTTTTTGGAGAGTGGTTATTGAGAAGGAGAGTAATAAGATAAAACAGTTTCTGGCTGACAGTCAAAACGCGATATCATTCGATATTATCCACAATGGAAGAGTTTCTGTCGTTTCCCACCAAAACACTGAGGTGATAAGAACTTGTAACACGAGATAAAATCAATGCACTGAGACTTATTGTGTGTGGTTTTTTTTTAAACTCAGGCCAAATTGTGCTGAAACTGGTAATAAGGTTTAATTGATTGTAATGCACATAAGCCTTTTTCTCCCAGGGAATGGGACTGCTCAGAGATCCTTTTGTGCTGTATGACTGTTTTCGAATATGCACATTATCATGTGTGTGTGTGTGCGTGTGTGTGTGTGTTTATGTGTGTGTGTGTGTGTGTGTGTGTGTGTGTGTGTGTCACTGTGTTCAGGCTTGTTGGAGCGTGACCACACTGCCACAAATCCACAGAGAACAGCCAGACAGCCAATTAAGATCTCTCTCCCTCTGTCCCTCTCTCTCTCTCTCTCTCTTTCTTTCTCCCTTTCTCTCTCTCTCTCTCTCTGTGGGGTGGGTGTTTATGAGGGAGAGTATGTGTATGTTTGAATTTTAACTACACACTGGCCTCTGCACACGCTAGCAAACACACATTCACACTCACACACACTCTCTTTCTCTCTTACAAACACACACACACATTCTCTTTCTCTCTCTGTCTCTCTCTCTCTCAACCCCCTCAGCTCCTGCAGAGCATAAATAAGCCAATTTAAGGCCAAATGGTGTGTCTCTAGAGGGAGATCTATCTCAATAACGTGTCTTCGTTTGTTAGAGAGTGTGTGTGTATGTGTGTGTGTGTAATATATGCGTTTGTGCATGTGCTGACAGGACACACATGTTGTCAGAAAACAGGCTGTCAGCTGTGTGTTTTTTTCAAAGACTAGTACACCTGTTCATAACCCCACAGGAGATCCTGTCAGAATATCACATTAACACACACACGCTCGCATGTACACACGCACACACACACACGCATGCAAGCACATGCATGTACAAACACACAGACGGCCCCATTACCTGTCCTGACACAAAGGCAAAACATTTTATTGCAGCCCATTCTGAAAAATAAATAAATAAATAAAGACAGGCCATGAAATGGAGACGCCCGTTTGGTCCATTTGTTTGTTTGTTTTGTTTTGTTTGCTGACCTTCAGTTGACTTGATGCCTGTCATCCTATTCTCTGGATGTGGGCTTTCTGTCTGTGTGTTTTGTTGGAGAAAATAACTGTAATTTTTTATGACATTTTGGGGAGTTTCCATGCAAGAGAGAGTTTCTGCATGTGTGTGTGTAATATGTGTGAGTAAGATGTGTGTGTGTTTGTGCATGTGTGTTTGTAATGTGTGTGTGTGTGTGTGTTGCTTGTCAGATGCTTAAACTGCACTTGTTTTCAATTGGCCTCTTCAGTGAAGATGATGACCCTTAATGACGTCACTTTGTAAGCTAGAGAAACCCAAAATCTTTGTGTGTGTGTGTGTGTGTGTGTGTGTGTGTGAGAGAGAGAGTGAGACGGTGAAATCATCTTTCTAAGAGAAGAGGAGTTGAGACACTTGACATTTACCTCAGTCACGACAAACCAAAGGAGCAGTCTTACTGAGGCATTCACACCTTTCCAACTGCCTCCATCTCTCTCTCTCTCTCTCTTTCTCTGTCTCTCTCTCGCTCTCTCTGTCAGTCTCACTCTCAGTCTCTCTCTCTCTCTCTCTCTCTCTCTCGCTCTCGGCAGCTGAATTAACACGACAGGCTGGGGCCCTTAATCAGTGGGCTATTTAGCATAATTGAAATACATCACCTTGTACACTGGGAAGCTGAAAGAGTCATTCGTTTCTCTCACTTCATTATTGGGACATAAAGATCCTCAGATGAACCCTGTCGTTCTCTCAGCGCTGAAAAAATGCAGCTTTAAAGTTCAGTACAGAGGAGAACCAAAAAATGACTCTCCAAAAGTTTAAAACATTTGTCAGTGACTTTGGCCATTACACACAGCAGAGCATTCCTCTGGGAACTGTTCATTTAACTGTGAATGAGGTAAGTGTGTGTGTGTTTGTGTGTATGTGTGTGTGTGTGTGTGTATGGGTGAGTGTATTAACAGCAGATGAACAGACTCAGGGCTTGTTTTGGGCCTACAGACACATCTAAATTGTCTGTTTCGATTCTCATCGATCAGAGGGGACAGTGAGGTCAGAAATAAGTGACCTGCTCATACACACACACACACACAGACACACACATTCTCCCTCTCTCTCTCTCTCTCTCTCTGTGATACACAGATACACACACCATACTGTCTCTCTATTTCTCTCTCTTTCAGACACACACACACACACTGTCTCTCTCCGACACACATTCACTCACTCTACTTCTCTCTCTCTCACACACTCAACACACACTCTCTCTCTCTCTCTTTATCATACACACACGTGCACCTGTATTCCGTCTCTGTCTCTCTCTTCCCTCTCCACACCCTCCCTCTCTCTCTCTCTCTCTCTCTCTCTCTCACACACACACACACACACACACTCATGCGTCTGTAAGTGACACGCCACAGGGAGTTAGAGTGGTGAAGGTTAACATTACTATCACAACGTGGAAAAAACACACAACAAATGCCTCTCCAACCCAAACAGAGGATATATTAAAAAGCAGAGCGGAGTTATGAAATGAGAGAAGGTGAAAGACCTGTAAAACACAGGACAGACTGAGTTCAGGAAGAGGTTTTTTCAGCCCATACAGCGTAAAAACACCAGCGTCTCTAAACGTCACACGCACTCAACGCTCAAATGTCACAAAAACAAAAAACACTGAATCCATTTGTTAAAACGGCCTATTTCAGATTCCATATTTAGTCACTTGACCTCAGCTCTCAGATCAAACAAACGTCCGCTTTGTTAGCGGGCTGTTTTTAATATGCAGCACGACTATAGAAAGGTCGACTACGCCTCATGACTCCAGTGTTACGCAGCACACTTCTGGGGAACCGTCTCACTCATATCTACATGAATCGGACATGCTGTCAAATTCTGAGTACTTATGGAGATGGAGAGTGTCATTTGTCAAGACTGAAGGACATCTCTCTCTTAATCTGCCAATGCCTCAGAGTAAACCTGTGACAGGGAGAGTAAAATGAGAGAGAGGACAGTGATGTCATCTTACAAAGCAATGATTCACTCTCTCCAGACTGGAGAATGTTCTAGAAGAATCAAAATCCAGTCTTGGAGGGCCAAGATACTGCACTGCTTTCCTTGTCAGTTAATTATATGTGGTCTCTGATTGGCTAAGGAGTTACACGCACCTGTTGTCCAAGTAAAAATCATCATGAAATTGAGAGGAGAAAGCAAAAAGCAGCAATGTCTTGGGCATTAATGACTGGCGTTTAATGGTCCTGTTCTAGAAGGTGCTGGACTGAATGACAGATCTTGAGCTTTGAGTTGGTTGTGAGATGGCAAGTTGGTGTTTAGTTTGTCTTTGGCACAGAAACTAGGAGGTGAGTAAGAAGTCTTGGGCAGAGTGAAACATCTTGGGCTGAATGGGAAATCACATGGGCAAGTCAGAACTCTTAAGTAAAAAAGAAGCTCTTTGGACTGTAGCAGACGGTGTGTGAGACCTGTGCCTGTGAAGTGGAGGTCTTGGCCCGAAGTTGGAAGTCTTGGTGGTTGAATTAGTCATCTTTCCCTCTTACATCGCTTGTGTTTGAAACTCAAACGTTCATTGATTTTAACGTCAGGAAAAAAAAATAATAGTACCTATGCCGTGTATTTTTCATTGTAATAGAATGACTTGTATTTGACATAAAGCAATTCCATGGCCCTCAGTCTCATTCACGCTGAGTAGCTTGAGTTGGCTACGGGCCAGGTCCTCCTGCTAGTTTCTGATTCTGGATTAATTCTCTGTCCTCTCCCCATTTATTTATCCCAAACTGCAATCTGGGTGCCTTAAATGATCTCGATTCGATTCAATTTTTTATACTTTTCTCCTCAATGTTCAGTGTGAGTTTGTTTTGTTGAGAAGTTACTAATGCCAGTCAGCAAGTTTTGAAAAGGACATGGAGGAGAAAGAGAGAGAGAGAGAGAGAGACGGGGGGGGGGGGCATGTTGTCAGATTCATCAGGTTGAAATGTAGGAAACCATTAAAGCCAGTGTCTTGCAGAGGCAAGGCGCTGGAGGAGCTGAAATAACCAGTCTTGATATACAGGATCCATCACCATTTGCTTTGTTTTTCTTTCTCATAACCACCTATTTACTGCGCTAACCTGACTCTCATTCGTCTGGGCTCTGCAGTTTCCTAGGAGGAGACTTACAGACCGGTTACTAGATGCCGTCGTGATGACGGAACAGAACAGAGCTGATGGCAGTCGGATTGTGTGTAGTGCTAATGGCTTATTAGAGGAAATTCAGCTCAGAGGTAGACGTCTGTGAGTATCTTAGAGAGAGACACAGAAAGAGGGGGAGAGGGAGAGAGAAAGTGAGAGAGAGAGAGAAAAAGAGAGCATGCAAAGAAAGTGGGTGAGGGATATTTAAAAGTATCAGAGCAATATCAAAGCCTCATTAAAGGATCTTACTTTCTCTCTCTCTCTCTCTGACTAATACGTGCGCAGAATGTTCTATATGAAAAGGTGACTGCCCCAAACTCCTCTGTAACAAAATGTAAAATGTGTGTAAACTTTTTGTCTGGGGGAATCACATTTTTTTTCTTTTTGCCGCCTAGTTGGGATCTTCCTGTTGGTTCTGTGTTCCATGTTCCTCCTGATCTCTGGGTTAATCACATGTAACTTTACTGATTCTGTCATCCAGGAGTGTGGCACAGTGTCAAAGGCCTTCTGGTGGACAATCCACACCATAGCCAATGTTGGTTCTCTATGACTTGGCAATAGTCAGCAATTACTGTTCTCTCCATTGCAAGCTGGTCTTTTATCCCTCTGCTTCCAGGTCTTGCTCCTTTCTCCTCATCAGAGAGGATGTTCTTCTCCTGCAGGTGCTCAGTGATGCTGTCTGCTATCATTCCACAAGGAGCATCTCCCCTGTTGTTGCTAGGCCCGTGACTGGCCGGTAGTTGCCGGTGGGCCGTACCCTTCTCTTTATCCTTCCTGAGCAGACAGTTCATTCCTTGTAAGAGCCAACCTGGCATCTTCTCTGCATGTTGGAGGGGTTCCAGGAGTTGGTTGGCCAGTCTTTCATACACTCTGCTGGTAAGCGTTTTATCCAGCACTCCTGTATTCAGTCCAGTCCAACCGGTTTCCAGTTTCCCATCCTGTTGATCCTTCTTCCAATGTCAGCCAGTACTACTGACATTCCCTCTTGTTCTGGTAAACCTTCCATGGTCTTCCTGAGGTTGTGGACCCAGGGAGCCTGGGTGTTGTGGCTTCTCCTCTTGGTCAAGAGGCTCATTCAGAACTGGGTGGTTTCTATGGCGACTCTTTCATGCCTTGCTTGAACTGAAAGTAGAAGCAACCTGGCTGGGGCCTGAGGCATATATTCTGTTCTACTATTCCGCCTGTCTCTCAATTATTATTATTAGTATTATTATTAGTATTATTTATTATTATTGCTGTTCTTGTTGTTGTTGCTGTTATTATGACTGGGTGATATCAGGTGTTCAGTTCTTAGCTAAACAGGTTTCTGGATAAAACAGTTGGCACCATGGTAACGTCCGTTTGACGCAGGGGCAAAACACAAACGTGTACGGACTGAAAGGTCAAGCACTTTCCTCTCACCTGACTACTGATCCCTGAGTCTCTGCCAGAGAAGAGAGACACCCCTCCAGATGATTGCTAATGTTCAGAGTCCTAAGAAAGCCCAAGAGTAAATCTTAAACCGCAGCTCTGAGACAAGCATCGTACAAAGCTGTTTATCTGTTTAAGTAACACACGCTAGGATGTACACAAAGCTCTGGTTAGTTTCATGAAATGATTTGAATAACTTTACCTTGTTTTGGGGTTGAAAATGAAGCTTTTCATGTGTCTATTTTAGTACCCGTTTGGGTGCTTTGAGATCCTTTGGCTACATGCACCTTGGCGTGTTTTCCCTAAACCCACGGGATGGGGGATTTCTCTAAGCTTCACATTCTCTGTTTTGCCTTTCTCTCTTTCATTCTCTTTCTCTCCAACACATACACACTCCCACATCCAAATCAATATGACACTTTTTATGGGAAGAGAAGAGGCAGGCAGTGTGGGTCACAGTAAAATCTGTCTGACCGAAAGCACTTTCACACCTCCGCCTAATTCACACCCGATAGAGGAGTGACAGAAAAAGGGTGAACACACAGACACAGACACACAACCACACACACAATTGCACACATCGGTCCCATACAAAACAAAATACAAAGTATTATATTTAGCACTGGCTTTAAAAATACATCTAAATTTTATAAATTGAGTAAGAGAAATATATAAGTCATAAAAAGTGTTATGGCGACTCTCTTTCTCTTACACACGCGCGCAAACACACAGACATCTCTCCAGGCTATGTAGTGATTCTTGAGGGTGTGTTTTGGCACCTTTTAAGGCTGAGACAGTGACACTGGGAGACAACTCCTCCTCTCAAACTGCTCTGACCCTCAACTCAGTCATTTCATACAGCAACTCCTACACACACACACACACACACAGAGGGCCATGGAGTGGATCCATTGGTTCGTCAACAGAGGAGAATGCAGAATAAAAAAGTAAGATAGTGAAGAAATGATAAAGCAGACAGGAACCAGACACGGAATTTGGGAGAGAGAGAAAAGAAGGGATTAGGGACGGGGAGTGGGAGGGGAGGATGAGCGGAGAGAAACGGTGGGTGTGGATGAAATGAAAGAGGGATGTCCATAAGCCCAACCAAATGCCTTTTTAATTAAAATATCATTTAAACTCAATTTGGGACTTGTATGAAAATCTGCCCGTCTGCTCTGGCATGGCCAAGAGGAAACCACAGGTCTGTGCGGAGACACTTGGGCCTAAATCAACATTCTGGCTCCAAATGAGTTCTTTCATGTAGCATAAAAGATCGAGATGAAATCTATCCTGACTTAAAAAAAAAAAAACCCTCTTTACTGAAATAATTCAATTCTCTAACTTCAAAAAAGTTTTAAATTGATTTCATTTATTCATGTGTCATTAATTTGCTTCCTGCTCAGCCACATAATCATATATTAATTATATAAACTTTTGAAGACAATAATACATGGTGCAGGTACCCGAAGTTCAGACACAGTGTGTCTTATCCTCTCTCTCATTCCATACAGTGACAGTTTTTTATTTTTTTATTTACAATCTGCTTACACACGCTTCACCAAAACAGCTTTAATTAAATAAAATGTATGCTAATAGTATGGGTGCTGGCAAACACTGCTGTGTGAATCATTGTTTCTCTGTTTTGACTGGATAGGGAAACCTACATGGGCTTTTGTGTGTGTGTGAGTGTGTGTGTGTGTGTGTGTGTGTGTGAGTGTACGTTTGTTTGTTTATTTGAGTCTGGTCATGAATCAGACCATGAGTCATAGCCTTCCCTTGATTACTGGGAGACTCCTTCTCAAAAGTTACTAGCCTCTAGCTAATCCCGCATAGCGTTGGGTGGTTGCTGTGGCAACGGCTGTGGTCAGTCTAACTGGCTTGGCTGTTGTTGTTGTCATGCAGTGTCTTGCGTGTAAACAGTTTTTTTCGGCTCCAAAGCGTTTTGCTGTGGTTTCCTGTCAGTCGCACACCTCTAGACAAGAAATGTTATCAGAGCAGACTGCCACTCTTACAGTCTCGCTCACACACTCACAAACTTACAATCTCACTCATACACAAACACACACACAAACACACGCACACACCAGATCACTGCAACAAGACAAGACCAAGACAGGCTAAATCTGAAAAAGGAAGCAAAAAAGAAAAAGGAAGAAAAAAAAAACCCACACTTGACCTTCTACGTGCTGTGAAAATCTCCCCAGATTTATACAGGCTAATGTTGTTAACATTTGGATAATTGAGAGGGCACACAGCTAACGCCAACCAGTATATACTTTTAAACTGTTTCATGAGCTGTGAACAGAAATATCGCAATTACTTTACTGACGAATTTATGTCCCAATAAACATGTTCTCAATTTGCTGGTTATTTATTTTAACTGAGGTACACTTAAAATCAATTTAACAGAAACCTTTCAAAACGTTTTCCCCCATTTTTCCCCTTAGTCACTCAGCTGTAGAGAAGGCTATGTTTCTATCTCTATAGCTGCAGCTGACAGCGGGTGATTTAGAGAGCTAGCATATGCGCGTTAGGGAGCTAGCGCAGCAGAACTTGGCTCTGGTGACCCAGAACGACTGTTAGCCAGCTCTGGCATGCACCAACTGGCCGGGAACATCCGCTACGGGGGGGAGCACAGAGAGTTTCCTGGGGGATGGGGGTGGGGGTGTGTGGGGGGTGACAGAAAGTAAGTGACAGGCGGAGGCCGGGGGTAGGGGAGGCTGCAAGTTGACCACTACTTTCTCATCAGGGAGATGCTCTAAGTTATGTTATTTCCTTTTACATCATCCTTTCTCTCTCTCTCTCTCTCTCTCTCTCTCTGGAGTCTTGGCAGCAGTTACACAAAGACTGAGCTGAAAACTCGTGTGCAGAGGACAGTAACGGGACTGCGCCCGTCGCCACAGCAGCGATAGATGGGCACAGCAGCAGGAGGAAGGCCAGCTGTCTCTGCGACAGTGGAAACATCCAGAACTTCTGTGTGTTTTAGACAGACAAATAAAAAAAAAAAAACCAACAACAGATGTTTAAAGTGATTAAAATCAACCCAGTTGAGGACCAAAAGCAAACACGGTGTATCTTTGGAGTTGCTTGTAAATGACATAGTTGAAACTTTACAGACTTGGCCTGCTTTGTTATAAAACTGAATGTTGAAGGTGAAGATCTCAATCTTGTCCAAAAAAAAAAAAAGTAAAGTAAATTATAGCGTAGGCCTACTGAAGCAAACTCTGATTCATTGTAACAAATTAAAAGAAGCTATGACGATGAACAAATCGCTCTCTCTGTCTGTCTGTCTGTCTGTCTCTTTCTCTCAGTTCTCGTTTAGAGTTAAGCTCACTTCACTTGACACTAAAAAAAACAAACAAACAAACAAAAAACCAGTGTCGAGTCATTGCAGGTCACGTAAAGCTTTCAGGAGAATAATAACGCAATCCACAGAAAATGTATGAAAACAAACTACTCCTCGATGCCAACTTTCCGCGGATAACCTTACCCACAAGTGTGCCCTAATACCCCATCCCATAACAGCGTTATTAACGCGATAATGGTCATAGCTCTGTGTTAATTGTCCGTGGGATGTTATCAAAGCCTCATTGTTCCATCTCACATAAGTATAAAAAAATGAACTACTTGCAAATCGTATGTACGAGCCCAGTACGGCTTCATGAAGAGTGTTGCGTTAACCACTTAAGTGTTACCAATTGTTGCTACATCGTGCCAAGTTCATTCTGAACAAGCTTGCGGATACCGCTGTCTGTGCGCTTGTGTGGGGGCTTTTTTTTAGGTAGTGTGTGTGTGTGTGTGTGTGTGTGTGGCACAGTGACAGGGCGCTTTGTGACAGAAGTCAGGACCAGGCGACTGGCCAATGACAGTGTTTTCATTACCACAGCAAGGGCACTTCACACTTTAAAATGTTTTTTTTTTCCCTTCAGTTCACAAACACTCCACCAGTGATACAAAAAGAACGAAACAAAAATCTGAAGACAAAACTCTACAGTTAATAGGAGCACTTACTGTTCCTCCTACATTATCTTTTTATCACAGTTGGCAATCTGTGTTGATTTAATATATATATATATATATATATATATCAGAGAGATCAGAGAAGGGAAAAAGAGTTCAGTTTGTGTGTGTGTGTGTGTGTGTGTGTGTGTGTGTGCGTGCGTGTGCGTGTGTGCATGTGCACATCATTACATTGTTTGGGAGCACACTGAAGGTCTGTGATGATATGCAGGTGAGGTGAAACCCAAGGTTTATTTTTAGTTGGCCACCCTACAGTGTCAAATCAATGAACTCTTGCAGAGGTGTTTGATAAGAACTTGGCAAACCCTTTCTCAGAACTGATGGGACTGGAGTCTGGCAAGCACCTTTGGTCCACACACACACACACACACACACACAATTTTTCACCTTCTCTTCTCTTAGATGAAGCACTGCAGGGGCTGTGCATCAGGGTGGTGGGAGAGTGAGAGAGGTGGTCTCTCTTTCTCTCTTTCTGTGTGTGTGTGTGTGTGTGTGTGTGTGTGTGTGTGTGTGCATGATTACTCCCTGCTGTGCTTGCTATTGTGGTTTGTGTGCTAAGTCTTATTAGAAACGTGCTGAATGCACAGGCCATAGCATTAAGTCTGTGTGTGTATGTGTGTCTGTGTGTCTGTGTGTGAGAAAGAGAAAAAGTGAGAGAGAGCGAGAGGGAGGGAGAGATAGACAGAGAGACTCAGAACCCCTGCAAAGATAACCGGTGAAACACACTCGCGCGCGCGCGCACACACACACACACACACACACACACACACACACACACACACACACACACACACACACACAAACCGTGGTTACATGCCTTCATCCGTGGGTGATTTTTGGCTCAAATAACTCACAACTCACAACCCCCCAAAAAGTCTGACACAGACTTGGCAACTACAACTCAACACATTCACATTTAATGCTTAACTCACTGTCACTCTCTCTCTCTCTCTCTCTCTCGATGTGCAGTGCATTGCTGATATGAAACTTTCTCATCCTTTCACTCTGTGTGTGAATGGTAAGAAACATTGTTTTGTTAACCCCTCACACCAGGGCAGAGCTGAGGTTAGCATAAGCTAATAAACTCTCATCAGATACTTCTCTGTGTGAACATGTGTGCGTATGTGTGAGTGTATGTGTGTGTGTGTGTGTGTGTGAGAGAGAGAGAGAGAGAGAGAGAGAGAACAAAGCATGCTGAGGTTTCATATGTGCTCATTGAAGAGTATGGAACACATTCTGTTCTTGGTCCACTTTAATCTAAGCGTGGAGAAAAGAGACGAAACAGAAGCAATGCAATGAGAGACAGAGCGAGAGACAGAGCAAGAGACAGAGCGAGAGACAGAGCGAGAGAGAGAGAGAGAGAGAGAGAGAGAGCGAGATGAAGAAAAACATTTGTTGGTAGTGGTACTGAACAAGTTTTCAAACTCAGTTTAACAAAATGTAGAGCAGACTCAATTTATATATATTTATACATATAAATATATGAACTATGTGTACATATCAAATGTGTGTGTGTGTGTGTGTGGGTGTGCGTGTGTGACTCTCCTCACAAAGACTTTACAGACTCCCACAGTTCCTCTCTGCTCAGAGTTAGTGAACACACACTCTGCGTATGGAAAATGAACATATCTAACATGGCGACAAGCCAACACAAACTAAGGCATTATACCAGATTTGACCCCCACACTGTAAGGTGCTGCATGCCAGAAAACTACAACTCCCATGAGTCCCCTAATTACTCCTAACCCGTCAGAAGTGCTTAACCTCTTGGCTGTGAGGTTCCAAAACCCTGGGGTCGCCTAGACAACATGAAAGTGCTTATACACAGTGAGTGAATGGAACAGGAGTTTACAAGACAGGAGTTTTAACTGGACAAGAAAAAAAGAAAAAAAAAGGGAAAATGAAAGGAGAGGGAGAGAGCCAAGTATCATTTCCTGGGATGGGAACACTCTCACAGTTTTCTCAGTTAGAAGAAAGACAAATTCCGGGGGACACTTGGGTTTTTTCCCTCTTCCTCCCTGCGTTTGTGTGGGTCTGGGCCCAGCTGTCTGTAGTTTAGCCTGGTCTGTTTCTCGTCTCGTGAAAGAATGTCTACGGAAAGGTGAAACTAACTCCAGATGGCTACGTGCTTGACTCCACATGGTCAAAGAGCTGTTCACCCACAGCACTCTCTGTCGTTCCCTTACTTCTCACACACACACGCACGCGCACACACATACGCATCCATGCAAGCACACACACACATCCATGCAAGCACACACACACATCCATGCAAGCACACGCACGCACGCACGCGCACGCACACACACACACACACACACACACACACACACACATTTATGGATGTTGCCTTTTGCCTAAAAAGTGATTTGACAGTTTTCTTTTTCCACACTAAAAAGCTTAAAAGCACATTGAAAGTCTTTAGATGAAAAGATGGTTTAAAGACGTGAGAGATAACTACTGACTGTGAGTGTGTGTGTCTGAGTGCAGACATTACAGTAAGGCCGTAACATGGCTAGAATACATCATTATTCCCAATGTGACACTTTTGTTCACAGTTCCTTCAGTTTTGCAGTTTTTTTCAAAGAAAAACTGATGGCAGGATCTAAACAGCTTTTTACTGAAACAGCAGTTACTAGTGTGGACTGTGATTCTGACCTCAGTTTGACAAGGTGTCACCAGTGGAATAGAGTACTTTCAGTCAAATGTCCGCACACACAGACACATGGACACACACACACACAGACATATCCATAGACACATATGCTCAAACACACAAATAGCCTGGTAAGGCCTGATTTCAAGGGAGGCCATCTTGGTAGATGTGTGTGTGTTTGTGTGTGTGTGAGAGAGTATCCTCTTCCTTTCTCTTTCTCTTTCTCTCTTTTTTGGACAGAGTTGTGACTTTTTCTCCATGACCTCACTCCATAGAAATCCACCGTCTACAACAGCCTTCAAATGTCCCTTTTTCCACCAGGTCAGAAACAGTGAGAACTCAGCTCCCTCAACATTCAGAGCTACCTCACACTCACAGCTGAATCCTGTCCTTATGTCAGCTTCTACTGACAAAGACATTCAACAGGACTGCGCTACAGAAGAAAACAGACAAATCAGTCTTTTTTTTTTTTTCATTTTCTCCCACTAAAAAGCTTTAGCATTTCACTGCTCTTTCTCTTTCTTTCCCTCAGACTGTCTGTCCTCCCTCAATTCCTTCTCTGCTCCAGTTCATCAATTTAACTCTCTCCCTCTCAAGGTCCCTCCCTTTCTCTCTCTGTTCCTCTGCCCCCCCCCTTCTCTCTCTCTCTTTTTCTCTCTCCTTCCCTCCTTCTCTCACTCTCTCTCTCATTAGCAGCTCAGAGATGCAAATGAAGGCAGCGCAAACAGCACAGTCATTATCATCATCATCATCTTCATCTCTCTGCTTCCCAGCCAGGTCAGCACTCACTCACACTGTGCCCACGTACGGAGAAGTGAGAATGTAAATCTCCTCCTCCTCCTTCTTCTCCCGCGCTGTCGACAACACTGGCCTGCCTCTCCAATCTGCTCTTGACGGTCTTTTACTTCACTTCACTTCGGTTCGGTTCGGTTACACGCACTTCAGTTCAGTTCTTCTGGACCACACAGAACTAATGTGAGGGACGTGCATCCAGTGATGCTGAGTTAGACATCTAATCCGTCCAGTTAGAGAGAGTTTTCCAGTCAATTCAGGTTAGTTTGGTTTGAATTTAGCAGGAGTTCAATAGGTCCAACTCCAGTTCTGTGTTAACCATTGTGTACTGAAAGGTGGCAAACCGTGTGAAAGGAAGGGTGTGTTTGCGATGCTCTTTTGACACTGATGCAGAGAGAGAGAGAGAGAGAGAGACAGAGAGTATGACTCTTTCTGCCTTGAAGATTTTATAAATTATGTTATAGTTAGGGTTTATAGATGGACTCACCAAAACAAGATCTTAATGTCTATTTCCTTCACTGTGGCTTTTGATGTATCTCTCTCTCTCTCTAAGTTCCTCTGTTTTTCCATTCACATCTCTTTGTCAGTCTC
>NC_044501.1:28500489-28515489 GCF_902362185.1 Chanos chanos | reverse complement strand
ACAATATTTACAGTATATACAAGCTGATTTATTTACATATTTATATTCATATTTACAGGAATCCAATAAGTTAATTATTTGATTCTTTGCACTTGAAAGGTATATGATTGATTTAAAATGCATAAGATTTCATTTGTAATATTTGGGAATAGGTGACTGATCGTTTGTTGTGGTAACCACATGCACCTTTAATTGCCTCTGGTTACTCTCACGAGAGAGGAGTCAGGCAAGGAGCAGAGTGGAGCCACCCAGTTTTTTGACCTCGCTCTCTCTTTTGTCTCAGTCTCTCTTTCTCATTAATTATGGTCTCTTGAATTTTGTCCAGTGATTTGATAACTTTGGAATGAACAACGTTCTAGATAAAATATTTTTTGTGTCAAATTAAACGGTTAAACTTTACTGAGTGGCCCTGTGGGTAGTTTTTCTGGATGTGGACTTGGACGAAGGGAGATGTTAGGGCGTCGAGGTAAGGCTTCATTCATTGGAAATCTACAGTTACAAGTATCTACAGTTGTTATCCAGAAAGTTGGCAAGTTCAAAGTGAGGACAGACACACAAACACTAACACACACACACACACACACACACACACACTGAGCAGGCATGGTAGAACATTAATGCTGGTGCCTTCATCTTTACCCCAGATATCAGCCCTGTGCTTATAGAACACACACACACACACACCAACAATCACATCCATTATTGATCAGTGTTATCCTGCTGTTTTGCCATATTCCCTTGGACTTAGATTAGAGTATGGGTCAAGAGAGAGAGAGAGAGAGACAGAGAGAGAGAGAGAGAAAGAGGGAAGTGAAGCAAAAAATATGTAGATGGACAGGTAGAGGACAGACAAAAAAAAAAACAGGTGTGAAAGAAAGTTGAAGGACAAAAAAAAAAACAGGTGTGAAAGGAAGTTGAAGGACACAAAAGAGAGAGATAGAGTGAGCGAGGAAATGTCCAGAGAAGTACGTTGCACTTACAGTGTCATATTGATTCTGTCAGTGTGACACACAGACGTGACTCTCAGCTCTATTCTCCAAGGTCTCTCAAAGAAGAACACTCCTAACATACTCCTAACGGCTCAAACACAACTCCCACACACATCTCCTCTCCCACAGGGTTTCTTTTAGATGGCATTATTAACGTCATTACAGGCGAATCTGACTGGCTACTGGACGTCCTTTGACTCGGATTTGATTATTGTTCTCAATTGAGCCGAGTAAAAAAAAGAAAGAGAAAAAAAAACGTGTGTGTGTGTGTGTGTGTGTGTGTGCTGAAAAGCCTCTGAGTCAGCAGTGGTAGTGGGTGAACATTTGTAAACACACACGGGGGGGCGGCAGGGTGGGGGGCCGTCTAAGTGGCAAAGACAGCTCTGCCTGTGTAGGATTGCCTGGGATGGCTTTAAAAGTGGTGGAGAGATGAGACGTAGGCTGTGTCTGCGTCTAGCGCCTCCTTTGATAATGTAATCTTTGAAAATGCCCTGTGAAAATAAACCATCGGAATGACTTGCATTAGATAAAATGAAACCGCATTCCAGCTGTCATCAATACCAACTTGACTTTTAGTGAAATATACAGATCTCTACAGGGAAACAGACAACCTGAATAAGCTTAGAGAGAGAGAGAGAGAGAGAGAGAGCCCATTTGCCTTTCTCTCCCCAAAGAAAGACTCGCGAAACAAGAAAAAATTTGAAACAAACAAGTCAAATTTGAAACAAACAAACTTAAACTCCCTCCCTCCTCCTTCTCCGAAGCCCCTTTTAGCCATTCCTTACATCCTCTGTGAACAAGAGTGTTTTCTTTCGTTTTTAGTTTGTCTAACTCTCCAAGGTTGAATTCCAACGAGTGCTTTCAATAAAATTTAAAAAAAAAAAAAAGTCTATAAATAAATAAATAAAACTCTTATGTTGTTTAGTTGGAGTTTTGAGGATAAAATGAACTGAATACATTCGAGATGAAAAAGTGCAGAAGATTCATATTTAGTTCCATCTTTCTTTTTTTCTTTCTTTCTTCCCCCCCCCTTTTCTCTTTCATCTCTTGCCCCAATTAACTCAATTCGTGAAGCTTACTATTTGTGTATATGTGTTTCCAATGGTAAGTTAAACCATCTCTGAAAACACTCACACACACAAACACACACGCACACACACACACAAAGGCACACAAATACACATGCATGCATGCACGCACACACACACACCACTGTAACGTATTGTCCCAGCGAACAAACCCATTATCTGCTCAGGTTTAATCCTGATTGGAAAAACATGGCCGACGTTAACGCTAGACGCTCCAGGTTAAGCAAAAAGCCAGGGCAACACAGCCAAACACACACACACACACACACACACACACACCCTACCGATTAGTCTTCGTAACACGAAAGCTCACTCTGCCGCTTAGGCGAACTAAGTCCCCCAAGGGCTCTCTTTCTTTCTCTCTCTCTCTCTCTCCCCTGTGAAAAGCCAAAACGGGCGAAACAAGAAAGGAAGAGAGAGAAAAAAGGAGAGAAATTGGATTCGTTGGTTTCTTGGCACGACAGGGGGCTACTCCCTCATGTTGAGACGGACAATGTTTTAACCAGAAGAGGTGTGTTATACTACACAACACCTTTCAGTGATTAACCCCCAGGACTGGAGACTTCCCAGCCCTGCTGCGCACACACACACACACACACACTCAAACAAAAACACACACACACTTAAACAGACATATACACAAATGTGCGCGCGCACACACAAACACACATACACACATACGCTCGCTAACACACACACACACACACACACCCCTACACATATGCTCACTAACACACACCCACACACACACCCACGAAACTTTTTTTTAATTCTCCTCGCATCTTTTACTCCTTTTTTTTTTTGCTCTAACCTCCTCTCTTCTCCTCTAAAATGATGGTGTAATCGAATGAGGTTTGGCAGAAAATGCTTTGGAGCAGTGTTTCTTTGGGACTCACTTGACAGAATGTTTTCAACCAGGTCCAGCACTAACACACCTGAGCCTGCATGTCAGAGGCTTAGCGATTAGCAGACGAGTTGAATCAGGTGTGTTGGCGCCTCAGTAAAACAAAAAATAATCAGTCAAGTGGCTCCCAAAGATCGAAGGCATCGCTCTGAAGTCAGTTCAGTTCAGATCAGACCATTTCAGTTTAAGTGGATCCAGCCAGTTCAACTCAACAGATTAAGAGGAAAAGGGATGAAAGCATTGTTGCAGTTTCCTATGCTACTCATGTTCAAAAAGCGTGAAGATTGATATGAATGTTTATGGAATGGAAATGTAGTTAAAAAAAAAAATGTGAACAGAGAACCCCCCCCCCCTCCCCCCACCCCAAAAAAAGGCCAGATACCTGAGTTTACTCATGAGCCATTCCTAAACCATTCCTCACCGAAAGACGCAAACCTCTCACAGTTGGGCTGTCACCACGTTTCCAGTGGACCACCTGGCCACTTCAGACGTGTTTATTCTCCCCCACATGTTCCGCCCTCTGACGGACTTCACTTCATCAGAATAAATTCAGTGGAAAACTGGACAGGATATCTGCAGTAGTGGAGCTATTGGCCACATATTACCTCTCACTGTACAGGCATGAATAACAGAGAGAGCCAAGACAAATGAAAGACAAGATGACTAACTAATTTTCCAGGACTGACACTGACACAAGAATGCTCCAGTGATTGGCTAATTCTAAAACCATTTCAAAGGCCTGGCTGACTGGAAGTTCTGCTGGGACCACTATGGGGTTATGATTTTAATCTGGACTACAGGTTCTTCTTGACTTCTACATTGTCGATCTGTGTATCAATTAAAGCAGTGGCTGAAAGCCCAACGTCTTTTTTTTTTGGTTGTTTGTTTGTTTCGGTTTTAGTCAGCCGGCGTAATCTGATTTCCCCACGTCTCCTGTTTTTTGAATTATGACGGCATCACCATAATTCGGCCGCATTATTTATGAGTCAGGCGCAAACAATTAAAACATCAACAGGACAAGGGGTTAGCTGATGCATTATTCATGATGCTTCTCTACACGGGGAAGAATAGACGGGCTGTGGGGCTAATGAAGGACCAGTGGCGTTTGAAGTCTGTGAGTCGACGGGTCGGATAAATGTCCTGAATCAAGTAAGTGAGGATTATGCCAAACTGACTACATTATCCTTCCATCTAAGCTTTGTATAGATTGACTGTCATCATAGAACTTGGACTTTTTAATTTTTTTTTAAATGTGTATTTTATAGGGTAGCAGTAGTCATTTTTTCGCCAACTGGCTCTGGTAATAATTACAGCGTGTCAGGTTAGATCAATTTAAATCAGTTGTTCATTTTTACTTTCCGCTTTGACAGTGACAGACAGGATTGGGATTTTCCATGGTTGCGATTGGTTAAAGGAGGAATGTCAAATTGGACTGTGATTGGTGGAGTGTTGCTGGGGCTTTTATACCTTGGTGCTACGATGACCGGAGAGCTCCGTCGTCATGGGAGATCCAGTTAGCGTCAGCTCCAGACACTTTTCTGCTTACCTGGCGTGGACGGATGCCCAGCGTCCAGCGCTGCACCGCACAGATACTCTATCTGCCCAAACAGATGCTCTGCTGCTTCTTTCTCTAAACACTCGACTGTGCCCAGCCACCTCTCTCTCTCTCGCTCTCTCTCTCTCTCCAGCTCTCTCGGAGCTTAAAGACTTCCAACAACATCAGCTTCAGTTTCTTCACAACATGGGGTATGTTCTTCAGAGTGTAAAATAGCAGCGCTAGCTGGGAAAAACACAGTGTTTAGCATTTCGCCTCGTCATTAGGCAGCTGCGAAACCGATACACTCTGAACCCATGTAAAATTAATGCCCCCCTTACGTTGACCTCAGACTGACAGGCTAATGAGGCCTTTGGAACAAAAGCCATGCCAATTATTCCATATACTGTTGCTTTATTTTTAGCCTCATGCTAGTCTGTTTGGTACCCCTGCCCCCACCCCCGGTAGCCTCGTTCCCTTTTCCCTCCGGTTAGGAAATAGGCTCTTTCTCTTTAACCTCCACAAGCTTTTCCACTTCTTCAAGTAGGTGATTAGGCTCTGAGCAAACATAAACAGGTTTACACCAAGTCCAAAAAACAACAACAGAACCCTACACACACAAAAAGAAAAAAAAGAAAACGAAGCGAAAGCGAGTCTTCTTCGGTTAGCGAGCGAGCTGCGAGCAGTCAAGGCTAAGCGCTAATGAGCGAGAAGAGCAAGGCAATTAGCGAGCAGGGTAGGAAATACCCTCAGTGTTCCTAATTAAGGAATGTGTTAGCTCATTTCAGGAGCACTGGTCTCTGTTATCGGACCCCTAAAGACAGAGAAAACACACGCACACACGTACGCTAGGCAGGCATCTAGTAAACCTTGGGCCGCATTTTCAAATTCTGACTCAAACAAGTCACAAACAATTCAGTGTAGAAGTTTCTGAACAAACAGTGTATATATACATACATACACACACACACACACACACATATATATATATATATGAAATTGATCACTATAAGCGGACAATCATTGTAACCGATTTTTTTTTCTTTTTATTGCTTTCTCCTGCAGATTACCATCTAATTGACATTTGTATATTTATTACGTGAATATAAAGTAATGAAACAGACAGCGTCGCTGTTTATGGAATTTTTTGGACTCTTTCAATATGCAGTAGACCTGTATTACTGTACTGTGTATAATTTAAATACACTATAATACAATATATTGCTGTATATGTAATACAACTTGTTGAAGTTCAAATTATAATCAGGCTATAGCCTAAAACATAAAAGTATTGTGCGGTTTACAAAATACAGTAACTTCAGTATTGCAAATACAGGCTAAGCTGGGGTTTCAGTGCATTTCTCAGTTTTTCACAGAATTGAAAAGAAACTGTAGGCTATCAACGGCGAACTGGTAGCAGAGTTTGAAATCAAACTTATCCGTAAAATATTCTGAGGAACACCAAGTTTCGCTGCTGCATCTCATTTGCTTGTTTTTGGCAGTTTGTCATAAGCTTTGATGAGTCTACGTTTGTCACTGAGAGAAAATTACTTTCTTTTTCCTGTCATGAGTTCTGTGCATGCAGCATTAGCCTCAAGTGGCTAGTCGGAAACATACGGGTTACCGCGAGACAAAGTAGGCCTATCAAAGTAAAGTTTAAAAATTACTTTTAATTTTTTATTCATACGTTGTCATGTATAAAAAGACCCAAAATGAACACTGTAAGCGGACTACTTGATTACTATAAGCGAATTACACATACTGTACCTCTGTATAGAAATTCTGTTCCAAACGTTTTGATCCATATAAGCGGTTGATCACTATAACTGTGATCACTATAAGCAGTTTCCACTATATATATATATATTTACACTGCTTCAGAAGAAATAGTCAACAAACTGCTCACAGACAGCCCTGGACCGTCATCCTGCTCACTTAAAAGCCCCAATCCAGACACGAATTCGGCATTCGGGTTGAGTCTCTATCCCAACACCATCAGGCACTTACCTCCAGAGGGAGCTCTCGAGCACCTTGGTGGAGTCTGCATGGTAGTATTTTGTGAGAATAAGGATGACCTGTAGAGACCAAAAAAAAGAAACACGTTAGGTAGGTCGTGTGTTTTTTACATTGAGTATTTACGTTGTTAAACTTAAGATCCAAAGAACGTTTTAAATCCATCAGAGTGGGGACGCTGCACGAAACTTTCAAAATGGGATCCAGAGTAAGCTAACAGTTTTAGCTCACGTAGTGAGGGTCACTTTAACATAAACTTTTCTGAATTTCTTGTGCTAACGACGACTATCTGCTAAAATATTTGTCCCAATGCCCTTTTTCAACTCGGGGACAATTTTCTAGCCAGAACTCATGCTCTGTCCAGACCGGCTACTGGAGCATTGCTGCGTCTACGGAAAGGTTGACGAGAAGAAGAGAAAAAGCAGTCAGAGGGAGGAGAAATAAAAACAAAAAAACAAGCACAGTTTTTGCAGGAAACGGGTCTTTGGCAGAGAGTGTCTTAATGCAAATGGTAACGATGCTGCTCTTGTGATGTGTAAGGAAATGACTGGTTTTGCACAGCAGGGGGGGAAAAGGAAGGTGATCATTATTCAGACATCAGTCAGAATACACACAGAGAGACTATTATCCTATACAAATAACTGTCTTGTTTGCCACTTTAATTTTAGATGACAATATTTACATGGAGCCCCCCCCCCCCTACAAACACACACACACACACACACAACAACAACATCACAACCGCCGTTATGGAGAAGTGTGTAGACACAAACACTCTTCATACACAAACAGTGTCTCTTGCACACACACATGCGCACACACAAACACAATTTTGGTCAGAAGGCACAAACCATTAATTCTTTTATTCTCACAAAATATTAAGAAAAACGTACACACAAACAAGAATCAAGAATCCTTCAAACACGCTTTGTGTTCTTTTGTTGTCTCTTTTTCATTTTTTTTTTCTCAAAAGAAAATTTTTAGACACAAACATCTATTGTCACTGTGGGTTGAGACATATAATAAAGAGAATGGAGGAGGTGAATTTCTAAGGCTCTTTGCTTTCCTTTATGCACGGCAGTGGGACATCTCAGACTAGAGTAACAAATTCTCTCTCTCTGCCTCTCTCTCTCTCTCTCTCTATCTGTGTGTGTGTGTGTGTGTCTCTTTCTCTCATCTCTCTCTGTTCTAGAGCCTTAGGGTTTCTGACAGCAGAGCCCCGCTGGGTATAGCGTTGCCATGACGAAGGGTCATAGAGTTCCAGAGCTCTGGCAGAGTGACTGACAGCTTGGTTTGGAGTGTGTCAGAAAGAGTGGGGATTGCCCGGTCCCCCCTTGTGTGCATGGGGGGTGGGGGGTGGGGAATGGGATGGGACTGGAGATTGGCTGAATGGGGGGGAAAGATGGTTTTTGGGACTAGAGCTCTGGTGAGGTCCAAGTCAGCAGCCAGAGGCCCCTAAAGTTCTGGGATATGAGAATTTCAAGTGCGCCTTTGGGTTTAAGGCACTGAAAAAGAGACAGAGAATCCTGAGGTGGTTTGGACCGACATAACTACTCTGAGAGCCTTCGTCCTAGATCAACCACTGAGTTGGATATGAGCTGAACTGTCCATGTCTTATCACACACAGTCGGCTTTTTTCTAAGACGCTCAAAGTAATAGGCGTTCATTCATACATTTGACCTGAAAGAGTTTCTGACACAAATAGTGCATTGTAACACGACAAGGGTAGAAGGAGTAGAACATGATCCATGCACTGGTTTACAAAGAAAAAGTTAAAAAAAAAAAAAAGAAAAGAAAAGAAAAGAAAGAAAGAAAAAGACTTTTGATTTTGAAAGAGCTGACATACTTCAGAAGGATTTTTTTTATTCTTTCAAGATAAAATGGAAGTTTTATCGTTATTATTTTTTTTTTCAGAGTTTCCACAAGTTTTAACAGCTTTTGTCCTCAATCCCCACAACAAGAACCCCTTTAGCTTTGGTTTCGCCCTCTAGAGGCAGGGCCGGGCAATGCCACCGTTCACAAATCCACCACACGGCAAAACCTCCACAAAGGGTCTGTATGTTTCGTTCTTTGGAGGCGGAGACATGTTTTTTATTTATTCATGTATGTATTTATTTATTTATTTTACCAGAGCTCCAGAGTGCAATCCGAGAGCATTTGGCATTGTCCAAAAATGTTCTGCAAAACTGAGCGCCCTGTCTGCAGGTCCTACAGCTGCGAAATCTGTTCGTGCTCAGAGAGCCCTGAACCAGTCCAAAACACACACACACACACACACACACACACTATGTCCATCAAATCTTTTCTATTGACTTTTAAAACAAGGGGTTTTCTTTTTTTTTCCCGCTCGGCACAGTCTCTGCCGATCCTAGCTTTCCAAGAGATATTTTGCAGCGGAGGAGAACGACTTGAGCCGCCTCTCCGTTCGATCGCTTTGCCTGAGCCGATAACGGCCTGTTGTAATCATCACAACGGTCACGGCTGTAAAAAGCCTGTTCCTGCTTCCCACTTTTTTAAAGGCTTTCCCGCAGCTCCGGTGGAAAAAAAAGAGAAAAAAAATGAGGGGGAACTACTTTTCCAGTCGCAAAGTACGGCAAAACTCAAAGTAAGACACAAGCTCAGCTGAAGTCAGTGCCTCCAACTGCCCCCCCCAACCCCACCCCCCCAAACACACACACACACACACACACACCACCGTCCCAGTCCAGTTGGGCAGATGAAGAGCACCAGGAGACGTCTGTTCTAACAACACAAGCCATGTTTTATTTCGCTAACAATTTTAACCTCGGCCCACACAAGCATTTTCCTCACGTATGAAGCTTTCCAGTGTATGAAGAAACTGTCACTCACAGGGAGTGGATAATGTCCAGGTCAGACGGTCCAGTTTTTCTCTTTTTTTTTGGTCCATTTTGATTGCTCTGATGGGAGAACAAAAAGGAAGCGACCAGGACAGACCTGATGATGCAGTCCTGATGTAACCCAGGTTATCACCATCATTAACTCTTTCTCACCAGCTGGCGAAAACCAGTGGATCTATGGATGCTTCTTTCCTTGCAAAGTTTTCAATAGTTGTACTTTTAAAGTTAGATCTGAGAACATCGTAAGAGAATTTCCAAGTCTCAGAGAGTTCAGAGAACAAGATTGTCTGGTGAGAAACATTAATGGCAAAATCAAAAGAGTAAATTCATTTATCAATTTGGAGATATTCAATTAAACTGTGTTGAAGGCAAATGAACTGAAATGAATCAACGATTGCGTCAGAATGAACTGAATTGAATGGAGTGACACTGAATTAAAGCCGATTTCAAACTGGAAAAAAAAAAGCCCTGACCTCTCTCCAGGCCGTCAAGCTGCATAGTGGGCGAAATCTCGGACTACCCAGGGGGCCATGTGGCCCCCGCCTGCGTGTCAGATGATGGCCTTTGTAAACAGACTGTCCGTCTGCTCACAGATGTCCCTCATCCAAGCGCTAATGAGCTTCTCCCAGTGAATCTTGACACAAGCTCACAGGCACTAACCAAACACACACACACACACACACCCCGACACAAACTGTCATGCGTTCACTGACACCGCACCAACCAAACGAACCCTCAGTCCAACAGCCAAGCAGTTGCAAGTTTCGCGATTTGGGCAAAGAGAGAAAAAAAAAAAAACACCAGCTGAAGCAAACTGAACTTTGATGTGGACAGCTGGCAGGAATGAGGTTCAGTCAACATCTCAGATCAAAGCGAGGTCCAAAAGCATGAGCTCAGAGATGCTAGACAAACACATGTGTCTTTGGACGTCATCACCGTGACCTTCAGTCTCCAGTTCCTCACAAACAAAGAGGATCACAGACACGAATCTGATCGTGCAAAACTACAAAACAAAATAAAACCTACATAAACATTTATACGATCGTTATAGCATTAAATGAAGACTAATGTAGCTGGTTGCAGAAGCTAGGGTCAGAAATAGAGAAGAGAAGAGTAGAGAAGAGAAGTGAAGAAAAGAGAAGAAGGTAGCCTGAATAGTGAGCGTGAGAGATATAGAAACGTCTGGGGAGAACAGGTGGTTGGACTGGCCATACTCCCACTCAATATCTTCTTTGTGCAAATCTCTCCATTTGACGTTATACGACACATGAGAGAAGAGGGGAACTTGATACATGGAAGTGGGTCGAAGACCTTTGACCCTTTCAACCCTAAATGCTTAGATGATGAGATCATCAAGGACAAATTTCTGTAAAACGCAGAAAAAAAAGAAAAGGAAAGAGAAAGAAAAAAACCAAAGACTTTCAGACGGGAATGGTTATCTAAGAAAAAAAAGCTCTATAAGCGGTCGCACAAGCAAAAGGGAGGGTGTTTGGAGTAAAATAATAAAACACTGGCTCAGAAGCATTCCCAGGTGATGGCGTACACATAACAGTACCGAACGTTCAAAGCATACGGACCACAACAACCGCAAAGCTTTTTACCGAGCCTTGATGGACATTCCTGGAATCCGTCACTGTCGCATTTGGGCTTGTGTTTGCTGGAGCCAGCCATTTGTCAGAAGAAGTAGAAAAAAAAACCCCAAAATGTACAGTCTTAGGGGGGAATGAAGTGCACCAAAAGCCTTTGGTCCCACTGCAGAATGAGAAAGAGAGAGACTTGATTGCCTCACTCCTCTCTCATTCTCTCTGTCTGGTCAGAGATTTTGGGGCATAAATAATTCATCCATGTATTGACTCTACTGCTGTGTTTGTATTTTGGAGCTTTGTAAAACATTGCAGCAAACTAAGGCCTGTATTGTACGCTATCTCGATGCAGAGACGAGAAGGTTGTAGCTACAGTGATTTTTTTTATGTTTTTTTCTTGGGGTTTTTGGCGACGGGAAGTGAAGATGTCGAATCGCCGCCTGGAGGTTGTCGTGGATACGGCAGCCTGGGAACGGGCTTGGTCTGATTCTCATTTTCTCTCAAAACAAGCTGAGTAAGTGAATCGTTATCCCACCACTGACACCAGTGAACTGGCCCTAACCTCCAAAACCACAGCCTGACAAGTTCCATCCGCCCTCGGCTACGACTACAACACGTCCGGAAACGAACCTCTATCTGATTTAAGGCTTCGGCCGACCTTGAATTTTCAAACCGCTCCTTCACCAAAAGAACTGCAATTTGCCTGTTCCATATAAAAACATCACAGAACCTCCTACAACTTCTCCGATGCGTCAGGCGTAATCATCTTTTTAGTCATGGGGGCAGAATCAGAGTTCGTTTGAGATGGATCCAAAACAAGCTTCAGAGGTAGGAACAGGGAATAACGTAGGTTTGAGCAAAGAGGCACAGTGAGTCCTAAATTGCAGATAAACTGATTGACCTTTGTGGACAGCTCCATCTCTCTTCCTCGGCTAATCTGACACGTGTTCTCATGTTTGGAATGCTTACTCAGCCAGAAAGAACCTCAAAAAAAAAAAAAATCCATTATTTTCAATTATTAGTTCCAGGAGTTCTCATGGGAGTCTGAATAGATTTTGTGTGTTTTCTCCAAAGACCTCCCAGCTGGCATGCCTCATTTTTTTTTCTTTTTCTTGAAACCTCATGTGTGAGAAACGCTGTGACAAAGTTATCCGGTTATCGACATGCTGGGCAGAGCACTGTTTGTCAGGCAGTTGGTGACATTTACTGGGGAAAAGTCAACTGGGCAGTGACGGAACGTGAATGGCCAAACACAATGCCCACAAGAGGCTCCATTGAGAAAAGCAACACGGCAAACAACTCACACAAGAACCCGGAACATTCTGAGGAGCTCCCTTATTTGTCCAGCAGACATTCCAGCCCGCTGCGAATCCTAACTGACGACTATAAATCAACTGATTAAGAAAGAGAGAGAAGAATATGAGAGAGGAGAAAGAGAGAGAGAGATGGTGAGGGTCAGCATGTGAAAGGGCCAAAAGGACAGAAAGAGAGAAAGAGAGAGAGAGAGATACATGACAAAGAATGCAGTTACTTTTTTTTTTTAACAAGAGGCCTTGACATTAATTGCTCTGTAAGAATGTGTCTCTCAATAGAAAGATCTCACATAAACAGACCACACAGACAGACCATGATAAATCTGCATCATTATGGCAGAGAAATTTTGTTTTTCTCAGAAAAAAAGAGCAGTCAATTTTCAAACAGCTGTAAAATAAGACAACCCCCCCCCCCCCCCCCCCCCCCCCCGCCCAGCCTTACCCCCAACAGTTACTATCTACTATACCAACCAACATGAACATGTTCCCTACATAACAAGGCAATGGAAAACAGGGACTTCAATGTGCTAGAACAGTGATATAACAATGTATTGGTAAATGATTGGGGGCTAAACAGCGCGGGTTGAAACATGTTACTGTAGACTGGTTTGCGCTGGGAGAACCTTTTAACCTTGATCTCTGGTTAATCCAGTATACAGAGTGATAGGTGCTAATCCATTGAGATCTGTGGTAATCCAGTGCAGCGAGGAAGGGAGGGGGTGGGATGCTGGGGGGGGGGGCACTGATTTGACCCAAGTGGGATGTCCTCACAACCCCCCTCCCAAAGATCGATCCAACCAATCAATGAGGTCCTCTGAGATCATGTCCGTACCCCCCCCCCCCCCCCCAGCTCTTGGATCTGTCTATCGATTGGCTGTATTAGCAAAAGAAGGGATTGGAGGGTTTTAATTCACTTACACAAACGAGAAAAAAAGAAAAGTTAACTGCAGTGAAACTGGGTCTTTCTTTTACTCTCATGGATGATTTCATCACTGCTTGTGTGACATCATAATCCTCTCATTTATTTAACACTTCTAGAACTTTCCCTGATGTTCTTCATAAGAATGTTTCTAGCATTTTTAGCATTTACAAACACACACACTCACACACAATGTTTTAGAATTTACACACACACAGACACACACACACACACACATCACCAATCAGCTTTTCAAATAAGTAGAAGCTTCTGTCTGATGCTTCACTCATTGTAACTTTGTTCTTGAAAAAGAAACCAATTCCTAAATGTCAGTATGAACATTTAAGATTATGCTGAATTCTAAAAGGACACGACAACAACAACAACAACAAAAAAAAATTACAAAAACAAAATGCTCACTGAAGTGTTTAGGAGACAACAGAAGCAGGGCCTGTTTAAGATGCGCTAGCTGGTTTTGTCGCGTTGAAGCCACGCTAACATGAAACAACTTTACCTGTCAGACGTTGCCATATGCTAACATCTGATATCAGACATACTCTCCCAGGGTGAGGCGCTCCGTCGTCGTGGTTGTTGTTGTTGCTGCCAGCTACTCAGTTCAGCTGTCATCCAGCATCCAGCGTCAATGCTAATTCGCCCACCAACACACACGGCTGGCCATCCCTTCATATAAACGACGGACGAAAGCAGCTGACATGGACCAACAGGAAGCAAAAAGGATGGGGCAGGGGTTGGGTGTTGGGGGATGGGGGGAGTATTTAGGGGGAGGGGGCTACACTCTAAGAGTGACTGCAGATGCTTCTGCTGTCTGGCCAGTATGTTTCTTTCCAATGACTTTTATTTGCCACCCCCCCCCCCTTAATAATCGTTGTCCAGACAGAGTTACATGAAGGATAAAATAAACAGAGTTGAAAAAGCCAGGTGGTGAGCTGGAAGCACGGCAAGAGTGTGTGTATGCGTGTGTGTGTGTGTGTGTGTGTGTGTGCGTGTGTTGAGACGAACTAGAGGTGAACAACGGAAACCCACCAGGCTTCGCCAATTTTCAAATCTTGTAAAGACCCGGAAAAAAAGGATCAAAATTTCATAAGTTTAGGTTATTTGTTTATTTGCTTCGGCCAAATGGGACTGTGCAGTAATTCACCCCAGACGTGGATTACAGTCGTTCACTGGTGAACATCTTTCAATCCATGTATCAACACCATCATTTCTAAACATAAAAACAAACGGACTCAGTGATGTATTGACTTTATGAACGAGGTGCGTTGGACCATGAAAAGAACAATTGTCTGGGAGTTCTCAAATGAATGGATTTGTGAGGTGCGTGTGTGTGTGTGTGTGTGTGGAGGGGTGTGTATAACAGTACAAAAGCAGACATGAAGGAGGCGAGTGTGGAGCGGAGAGAAGGAGAGTTGTCTAACATGTTGAGTTGAGATGGACATGTTTGGCTTGCTCTCCCAGACTATGTACTTCGCCCACGCTCAGGTCCAGCATTGGTGTTAGCTTTTAGTGGACACAGCTGTTAGGCCTGGCATAGCAGCTGACCCACTGGGATCAGAATAATCCTTCTCATTTGCTCTCTCTCTCTCTCTCTCTCTCTCTCTCTCTCTCTCTCTCCAGCTCTCTCTTTATAGTTCCTTTCTTTTTGATATTTCATTCCATCATCTCTTTCTTTCTAGCTGTCAGGCCATGTCTCTCTCTTCTCTGGTTTGTTTTTGTTGTTGTTTTTGAGCGTTGTTTTTTTTAGTGTCCTTTATTTGTTCATGCCTCTCACACTTTCATTT
>NC_044501.1:28490489-28495489 GCF_902362185.1 Chanos chanos | reverse complement strand
GAGTGAAATAAAGAGCTTCCTCAGGTCTGCGCGTGTCTGGTACAGTCAAAAAGATTCGTTTCTAAAGCAAAAGCACCTCAGACCCGAGACTGAATGAGAGAGAGAGAGAAGCTAACAGTGTGTACTGGAAACCACACCATTCCTGAAACCGGTCCCCGTAGAGACTATAGAATGATCCAAACCAGCTGAGGAAGGCAGATGCACTGTCGTTACCAGCCAGCGGCCGAGATATCCCTCACAGAGACCGCGTCTGTGACCCCCCCTCTCCAACTCCCCCTTTGGACAAAAAACGTTTCTCAATTCACTGATCAGAACAGCTCCACAATGTGCGTTTTATGTCTGTGTCCTGTTTCTTCTGGCAGAATACAGAGATTCAGTCAAGAACTTCATAGGCGATTAGTTCAGTTGTGTAGAGTGTGTGTGTGTGTGAGTGTGTGTGTGAGTGTGTGTGTGTTGGGGGGGGATGACTGAGAAATATTGATATCAATAAGTGGATTTGGTTTCATTGCTGTAACACAGTGGAATTTAATTAGAATATAATCAAGAGAGTGTGTTTGAGAGAAGTGTAATAATCTGTTATTACCCAGTACACACACACATACACACACACACACACACACTGAATGAACTTGTCATTACTTTGCCGTGACTGCATGTTCTTCACAGACCAAAGCTGAACATATAATTTCAGAGGAACTCAAAAGGAACTTCACGAAGTCAATTTCTCCAGAATGTTCCTGAACGTTCTGGCTTTCATTTACACAATTTACAATTTACAATTTAGTTATTTGGCAGACGCTTTTTTCCAAAGCGACTTACAATTGGTGCATCAGTCGGATTTCTAATACCTTCAACAGAGATCATAATAAGACTGAGCGTCAAATTGCCCTTTTGCATTGCGCCCCTGGAATACTTTTACAAACAGAAATACAAGACAAAGGTTTTTTTTTTTTTTTTTTTTTTTTTTTTTTTCCTCTAGGGAAGGGAGGTTAGGCATTGGGGGATGGGAGGTTAGGCATTGGGGGACAGGTGTGTTCTAAAGAGGTGGGTTTTCAGTTTCCTGCGGAAGATGGTAAGAGACTCCGCAGTCTTGACTGCATGGGGGAGGTCGTTCCACCACCTCGGGGCAATGGCAGAGAAGAGGCGTGGTCGGGAGGAGCGGCTGCCGGGTTCCCGGAGTGAGGGGACCGTCAGTTGTCCGGAGGACGTGGAGCGAAGGGTCCTAGTTGGGGTGTAAGGCGTTATAAGAGACTGAAGGTATGATGGGGCGGAGCCTCTTGTGGCCTGGTAGGCCAGCACCAGTGTCTTGAACTGGATGCGGGCTGCTACACAAGTCTGGATGGTAATTGTCAAGATATCGCTTATTTTTAGTCCCGACAGACCCCCTCCTCCTCACTCTGGTTTATTTAATTATGTATTTTGATAAGGTCATCGCGGCGTGACTCCATGTCTTTCCAGGAGAACGGACTCTGAAACAGAGACATGTCTCCTATGAGCTGAGGTAATACCGCACTTCTGACTCATATCAAGTCAAGGCTTCACAGGGGCGTTGAACTTCAAAAACTTTATTGTCCTGAGGTAAACCCCTGGTAAATTTCGCACAAACTTCCCCGCACAAAAAAAAAAAAAAAAAAAAAGAAAGAAAAAGAAAAAACAGCGTGTTTAGAAAGGAGCACAGCCAGGGACGGACAGACTAAGCAAAGCAAAGTTTAATCTAAATGTTTAGGGAAATATACCTGTTCTGTTCCAGTGTGGATGGTACAGAGAGTAAATGTAACAGACTGGTAAAGTTTAATGTAGTGGAAAAGGCCACCCTCATAACACCCCCCACACCCTGTCACATCTTGCCCAAGCACAGATCTGCTGTGGTGGTCTGGGGTAAAAGTGTGTAATACCTGCTAGGGTGAGAGAGAGAGAGAGAGAGAGACGGAGGGAGATGGAGATGGAGTGAAAAAAAAATGAAGAGAGGGATACAGAGAACATGACAAGGATAAATGAGGAAGAGGAGGAGTGAGAACAGAAGACCATGTAGCTCCTGATGGTCTTATATAACTCCCGTGATTTAGAAAGAGGGAGAGAATACAGGACAAAGAACACAGTAGAAAATTCCTTACCTCAGACAGAGTTAAAACCAAGGTCACAGTCACTTGCTTGCTCGCTCGCTCGCTCACTCGCTCTCCCTCTCTCTCTCTCTCTCTCTCTCTCTCTCTCATTCTTTCCATCTCTGTCTCTCTTTCTCTCACCCTCTCTTGCTCTCTATTTCTCTCACACTCACACACTCTCTGTCTGTCTCTCAGACTCTCTCTCTCACTCTGTTTTGCTCTCTGTTTCTCTCTGACTAGCTCTCTCTCTCTCTCACTCTCTCTTGGTCTAGCTCTCTCTCTCTTTATGTCTCTCCATATGTGTAGGGTTTGCCCAACCAAAAGTAACATATTTAAAATGAATGTCATTCCATTCAAGTTCAGCTTGCAGTTTGCTCACAGTTATTAAGTAATTACAAACAATTTCTTTCTCACACATACACTCACTTCACAGCAATTAGTGGGAAAGTGCAAAATATTGTTCTTGGCAAGAAAAAAAGAAAGGGAAGAAAAGGAATCTGGAATCTAACTTGTGGTCTCAAAAAAAAAGAAACCCCTCAGAAATTATCTGAAAAACTTTCCACAGATTTTAACATGTACATTTTTTTCCCCATCATAGATGACTCAGACTTGTGTTCCCACCAGTTTGAACAAACACACACACACACACACACACACACACACACTGACAAGCCAGTGGAATGCAATATTGGAGGTAACATTCTGGCTTACAATGTTCAAATTACTGTGACCATAGCAAGTGACCATGGCAACAAAAAAGACTGTCCCACCAAGCTTGAGTGACAGAGAGGGATGTGGATATTATGGGATATTTACTTGGAAAACTGGGCTCTGGCGTCGCTATGGCGGCAGGGACTCCAAACCAGAGCATTTTTTTTTCAAACCATTAGGATTTTTCTCTTCAATTTCCAAAATAGATGGGGGATGTGCATGTGCATGTGCATGTTTGTGTGTGTGTGTGTGTGTGTGTATGTGTGTGTGTGTGTGTGTGTGTGTGTCTGTGTATTGTGTAGGGCAGTAGACCATTCTCCCTGATGGGGGGCCTTCTCTTCAGTAATCCTCTAATCTGCTGCCTCCTGTACCCTCACACACACACACACACACACACACACACACACACACACACACACACATTTACAGCCACAATTTACCAGTTCAGGAAGTGAAGATTCCTCAGAAGCAGGAGGGAATGGAAATTGGCAGTAATCCTCTAGACACACACACACACACACACACACACACACAAACACACACACAGGGCCTCAAGACCTATAGAGTAACAGGAGGGTGCTTGGCTTGATTCCAGTCTTAAGCAAATTGCCAAGTCTCTATTCCCAGGTGCCAGCAGAGGCGAGCAGAACCCTAAGTGAGCGAATTAAGCCCAAATTGATCTGATTTCATCTAAAGATTTAATTTGGTCATAAGATTGAAACGCAGCTGGAATGGGTAACGGAATGCAATTAAAACATCTCTTTTCTCTTTTCTTTCTTTTTCCAAACATCCCCTGAAGAAAACTGAATCTCTTTCAGAACAGACTACTTGATGCATTAATAATATATATATATATATATATATATATATATATATATATAGAAAGAGAGAGAGAGAGAGAGAGAGGGGGGGAGAGAGAATAAAAGCTAGCAGTTGTTTTCCTGTGAGACTTCTCACCTTCCATTTATGTGTCAGAATAACTCTACTGTACCTGATTGAATGTCTACTGATCAGCTGAATCAGGTGTGTCAGCACCGAGCTAACTCACCCCCCCCCCCACACACACACACACACACACACACAGAACATGTAGACTTTAAGGAATGAATACAGAAGCATGCCAATAAATGAATGAAAGCACAGAGAATGAGGCAAGTAGTAGTTTCTAGCTGATGGTGTTTTCTTTGGGCAGTGAGAAAGAGGGAGTGAGAGAGAGAGAGAGAAAGGGTGAGAGAGAGAGAGCAGTGGAAACAGAGGGAGACTGTGTAATTGTGCATCCATGTATCCATAAAAAGGTCACCTTCTAAGCAGGTTAAGGTCTTAAACTTGGAGAATTTATCTTTATGCCTGCTCTCCTGCTTATTTGCATAATAACAGCCAGCACGCATGCACACGCGCGCGCGCACACACACACACACACACACACACACACACACACACACACATACACACACACAGTCACTAACAAAGAGAGGGAGACGGGCTCTGTTTTTTCCTGTGATTTCTGTGAGTGTGTAGGTGTGCAGGTGTGTGGATTTCTGGGTTGTATTATTAAGAATTCAAAACCTCACAAAAAACAGCTTTTTTTTTTTAAACACATTTACAAGTTGAAATCAAACTGAGATACAAAGCAAATTCCACAAACCAACCATCAGATAGCTAAAGATGCCTCTGAACAAATCAGTGTGCAGATCCACGCTGATTGACAGAATATAGTCCCGCCCTATCTGTAAGTTAGTGATTTTAAATGTGCCAGGACATCTTTATCAGTGTGTTTATCAGAGAGACAGAGAGAGAGAGAAAGAGAGAGAGAGGACAGAAGCGAGAGATAAAGCCAAAGAGATAAAACAGGTGAGAGAATCGAGCCAACTGGTATCATTTCAGTTGTCAGGGACGATACAGAGATACACGCTTCCGCTCGGTCTTTGCCAAACTAAAAGCTCTTCAAACCGCCTGTGTTATGACAGACACCTAGCAAAGTCAGCTGCAGCCAAGTCTATCCATTCTCTGCCGTCCGTGTGGGATTCTTCATAACGTTAAAACATTAAAATGGATGATCTCATTTAGCCTTAGCTGCTGTATTCATATCCCGGCTCTTTAAGGCTAAGTACACACACTTCCTCAGACGGCTAAAGCTTCATGAAAGAACTGGCCTATAAAGGACAATAAGGAGCAGACGTCTGTATG
>NC_044501.1:28472989-28482989 GCF_902362185.1 Chanos chanos | reverse complement strand
TCAGAATGTTGAGGGCTTGATTTTAATTGGACGACGTCTACGCCAGTGAAAAGTTCAGGTCAAGTTTGACAGGTAGGGTGCGTCCTGAAGGGGCGGAACATTCCAAAACACTTCTTTGAATGGAAACGGTGCTGCAATAAGCAGCAAGTGTTGTTACAGACGTGGCCATGGCAGGTGTTGCTATGGTACTTGTTGCTATGGCAGTTTTTGCTTGTTACTAGAGTGATGCTAAAATGTTTTATTTCTTAGATTTTATGATGCATTATGTGTGGTGAAGGAATCCAAATGCTTACCAGGTACTGTCAGAGTGATTCTACATTTCACAACTCGAGAAACTCAAATACATTTATGTACCATAACTAAAATGATCGATTTCAATGAACAGGACTTTTTGATGTCCTAAATAGCTGAAGAGACAGTATTGCAAGCTATGCAACTGTGATACAGTTTCTGTAATAAAGCCATTGTGGTTAAATGGTCCAATTAGAAGTTCAGTAGAGACATCACTCGCTACTGATTACGCCTCCAGGACAGTCACCAATCAAGGGCGAACATAGCTCAAAGTCTGTTGCAAAACGGTATGGGCTGGCCAAAAAACCCCCCGAAAAACAAATATAAAACACAGCATATTTTCATCGTGGAAAGTGCTTCTTAAAGGCTTTTTGAAGAAATGGCCTTGGGAAGAAGTAGGTAATTGCAAAAGAGTAGCTGTATTAGGTTTCTGTCAGAATAGGCAAATCAAAGTAGATCTGTGGAGACTTCAGGTTATGCAGAACATCACATCTACAGCAGACATGTGCACACAAAATTTTGTTTCACTTGACCAAAGACCTAGAAAAGGGTGGAAACAAGGGGTAGAAAAAGGGGGAATGAGGGAACGAGGGGGAAGGGGGCATTTGAAGAAGAACGGGCGCATGGGAAATGAGAGTGGCGAGACTTCCACACTCTTCCTCCAGATCTTGCAGAACATTCTGCCTAATTGCACCTCGTAGTTTCTCTTCTGTTTCATCTAAGTTTCTTTCTTCAGCCTTTCCAGACACAGAACAGACACTGACAAACAAACAAACAAACACCTGAATGGGTGAATAAACAGACCTGATTTCCCCACTCCAGCGACACGGAGAGTAAAAAAAAACCTCAATCACACTCGAGAGCTCTGCCGTGCAAGGACGGCACATTTCAGCAAAGAACACAAATAAATTAAAGGGGTCCGTTTGATCAGGATGGAACAGAGTACACACAGGGTTCATTTAAAGGACAATCTTTAGCCACTAAGTGGATTCAGACCCTGTTTTATCTCTTGTTCCTTTTCTTTGATTTCTTTTCTGAGCAAAAAAAAACAAAAACAAGGAGATATGCCATGTTTTCAGAGATTCACATTCTTCTTACATTATATGTGGGATTGAAAACCAAATATTGATGTGGTTTCAACTTGTATGAGTGCTGTTTTTGATTCATAGTTGAGCTGTATTAAACAACATATTTCACAAAAAAGCCTCTGTTTCAAGAGAATTCGCGTTGATACACATTGCTTACCCGCTAGAAGTTGGCTTAAGACAGAGACAGAAGCAGAATGAGAAGCGAGTGAATGTGGACAAATTACAACCCATAGCCTGTCAAGCTGAGCTCTGTTTAACTTCATTAGCATCTCTCTGTAATGAAGCTAAATGTCTACTAATCCTCATAAACAGCTAAAGGAGACAGAGGTTTCCAACCTACGCCCCAGCACAAACCGTCATACTCTCTCTTTCTCACGCACACACACACACACACACACACACACACACACACACACAGCGTTCTCAGTGTTCCTGAGGCCTTCCCTCTTCCATACGGACTGTAACTCATTAGTCGTCCTGTGCCTGGAGACCTAAAATGTTAACAGCGTCGGGGCTAAAGGGTAGCGGGATGTCATGCCCTTTACTGGTCCTGGTAATAAGTCATTAACTCCTGATTAACAGCCAGGAAGGCAATAAAACTACCATTAGCTCTCTACTTAGCCACATCAGACTGCGACAAAGGCTGGAGCTTAAACACGGGCCTTTATGCTTGTCCCCGGGTTTGTAAGAGTGCCTTTAAAAGTTTTAAGCACCAAACGAGAACAGTGAAAACCGGGGAAGCAATTAAAGGGCTAGGGGAAAAAGGAGGAAACCTATTGGATTAGTGGCATTAGATGTGTGTGTGCGAGTGTGTGTGTGTGTGTGCGCACGTGTGTCTGTGTGTGTGTGTGGGGGGGGGGGGGTTGCACTCAAACCTTTAGCAAGAAAATATCCTATTAGTCAGAGGTGTGAGGGTGCAGACATGTGTGTGTGTGTGAGAGATAGACAG
The DNA here is from genome assembly GCF_902362185.1 of Chanos chanos. NCBI lineage: Eukaryota > Metazoa > Chordata > Actinopteri > Gonorynchiformes > Chanidae > Chanos > Chanos chanos. The sequence goes on along the minus strand of NC_044501.1, from coordinate 28,480,661 downwards.
ACAGACAGACAGACAGACAGACAGACGGCTGAATCTGTCAACAGTTTCCTGGAAGGTCAAATGAAGGGGTGTTGTGTTTGCGCAAGTGCAGACAATCTTACACACACACACACACACGCACACACACACGCACGCAAAACCTTTTCATTGGTGACAGAGCGGGCGTGCATGTTGGAGGTTCCTGGCTGGCACAGTGTTCATTAAGAGGGAAAAATGAACAGCTATTGACAGACAGATCATTACACACACACATAAGCACACACACACACACACACACACACACAGAAAGCCTACATGATAACCATTCCTTTGCTGTCAGTCAAAACACACACACACACACACACACAGTCAAATCACGGCAAGGGTTTCTTTCTTGCTCTGCTTATTTACTATGGTAACAGGCAACCTTGCTTTTCAGTCTGCGCTGTGAATTTTTAAAAAAGTGAGATATATTCCATAACCATCTTCATTATCATCATCACTGTCGTTGTCATCACTGCAGCTTTATTTGAAAAGCACGTTTCATTTTCAGTTTGCAGAATGATTTAAAACGAGAACAAAGGGCCAGTGGCTGGAACATAAACTTAGAGAATAATATTAATTATGCATAATCGAGATTCAACAGCATCTCTCTCTCTCTCTCTCTCTCTCTCTCTCTCTCTCTTCAATACACACATCACACACAGACACACACGCGGGTTTATATTGAGATTTGACCAGATGGCGCATTACTGGTCTGAGATCAGCTGTTGCCCTCGCATTAACCAGTATAACAGATACAACCACACACTCTAAAACCACTGAACCAAACAGTGCCCCATCATGTCTGGACCAGTCTACCACAAACATGACAGTCAGATTAGTGAAACAGAGTAAGAGAGCGCACAGCCTGCCACAAATGACTGCACAAAGGATCAACTAGACAGAGAGACAGACAGACAGACAGACAGACAGACAGACATACAGATATCTCTCAGCCATCTCTCGATGTCTCCAATTAAGTAGAAAGCAGTGTTATGTTCTCATGTTAGACAGATGGTCTGAGTAAAATAAATTTGACAAACAACACAACAGCTCAGTCTAATCTCACCGATAATCTCAGTAAATTACCGTCAGCATACCCATGATTTACAGTCTCTGTCTGAATGTTATATTCACACCATCCAGACTGCTCCATCATCTCTTATGCGCTGTTGTCTTTCATTTACTCATACTACAATGGGTGAGGGTTTGGGGTTTTTTTTTTTGCTGCGTTAATGTGTTGTGTGGTCATTTTTGCGGCTCAGTCCTCCATGCCACTGTGTGGGGATAGTAAGTTTTAGTCGATTTATCTTGCGTTCATGCGGTTTCCATGCCTCTGGTTGTAGGTGAGTGACAGATCGGAGGTCGCCGTGCCTTGGTTTGTGAGCCGATTGTTATGATGGTGTTTTTCGTTTTGATCCTGTCTTACTTTACCCATGGAGAGGTTGGTGAGAAAAGGTGTCTTTGTGTGTGTGTGTGTGTGTGTGTGTGTGTGTGTGTGTGTGTGTGTGTGTGTGTACATGCATGCGTCCATACATGTGTGTGAGTGTGTGTGTATGTGCGTGCTCATACGTGTGTGTGTGGGTCTGATAACACAGAACAGGTTTGCTTTAGCACAGATATGCCTGTTTCAGTGAGACAGATCTCTCACTTACACACTGCTCTGTATTTAGGACAACAGTATCTCTGTGCCCTGTGGACATGTTTCATAGATGTCAACTTTATCAAGAGTAGTAATTTCCTCTCCCACAAAACAGCTACACATACAAAAATACAAGCACTGTCCTTCCAACCTACTGCCTGTCCACACACGCACACACGTGCATGCACGTGGACACACACCCACACACACACACAGACACACATTTTACTTTTTTCACTGCAGTAGATGTCTATCAGCTTTCCCCCTGTAGTATAAAAATGATTTTGAGAGGTTTTATCTGCTGATGTTTATGGCAGCAGTGGAAAACAATTTACCTCCAGGGCAAATCTGGGAATTTTAAAAAACATTTTGCTATCAAGTCCAGCTATGCGTTTTTGTTCATATCAAGGAAAAACGGACGGAAATGGCCTTTTGAGAACTTAAAAAAAAAAAGTTAGAGCCCCTGCTACCACACATCACTTCAGTTCATCACTACCAACAGCCTCATAATTCTGCTTATCCATAAACACAATCCAAATGAACCAAGATCATTTTAATATCTCATTTGGCAAAGTTCAAGGGCCTTCTTTACTTTATGACCAGTCGGCGATTTGTGGGGGGGATGCCATCCCTCTTGTTAGCAAAATGACCAAAAAGCATCCGCCTTGTTAACCTGCCATCCCCCTATATGCTCTATAGAGTAGTGTCAGTGCCCACTGGGCCATCTCCCCTATATACTCTATAGAGTAGTGTCAGTGCCCACTGGGCCATCTCCCCTATATACTCTATAGAGTAGTGTCAGTGCCTACTGGGCCATCTCCCCTATATACTCTATAGAGTAGTGTCAGTGCCCACTGGGCCATCTCCCCTATATACTCTATAGAGTAGTGTCAGTGCCCACTGGGCCATCTCCCCTATATACTCTATAGAGTAGTGTCAGTGCCCACTGGGCCATCCCCCCTGTTAAAAAATAACCAATCGCCTATAACCAATCTTATGTCACATAAGGACAGCAAAATAAACTAACATGCATTTAGACTTTTAGGAAAGTTTTGGGCCACCACTTAGAGATTCTGAGAAGCACTGACCTGTGTGTGTGTGAGTGTGTGTGTGTGTGTGAGAGACAGTGAGAGAAAGAGAGAGAGAGCACAGAGAACAGATGAACTGAACTGAAGATGTGGGAAACAGCTGTTTGCTTTGATGCACACCCTCTCTGTCCAGCTGCCACATACCCAGCATGCTTTGGGGTTTCGCATTCCGTCAATGGTCACCAGATGGAATGTGAGGTTGTGATTTGGGGAGGAAACAGGAGACACTCTTTCAACCACATAAATCACCAGTGTTTTTTGTTTTTTTTTTCTTCTTCTTCTCTCATCACAGGAGCCAAAGGGCCATTAGCTGCGCAGGCTAAATACTCAGGCCCATTTTGATTCAAGTCGGACGACGGTGAACTGAGCAGGACCCTCTCTGGACAGGAACGTTATTGTACCACACATACAACATCAAAGAATTCTCAAAGGTCATTCAGGGATTTGATGTATTTGAACAAGAAAAAAGGCACTTCCCCAGGCATTCATTCTTAACGTAAGACTCGCGTTGATTTCATAGTTTTAATGCTAATATGATTGGGATTCTATGAAATCCAAACCAAAGCAGGAATAACGAACTTGCAAATCTCCGTTAGACGGAGTATCACAGGAGAATTCCAGTAACCAATAAAACGCGTGGTTATGCTAATGTATTCGCCACATGGAAAGTGCCCTATGAAACTCAGCAGTGCATTAAGATACGGTTGAACTTTCTGTGGTGGCCCTTTTACAGGAATAAAACGTTAAGATCTGGTCTTGCAAAAGTGAATCCAGAAATGGTCGCGGTTTGTATTAAACGATCCGTGTTCAGATCACAGAGATAAAATGTCCCGCATTCTGAAACTCTTCCTGACATCTCCGTGTTGGGTTTCCTGTTTTTTCCGTATAAGGCGACCACCTGTTCCCGTTAAGAATCGAAGGAATCTCTATTTCTTTAACGGAGCTCCTTACTACCTACTAAACGCAGTAATTCATGTCGTCACTCTTGGACACTGGGGGTTCATAACACTGCCAATGAAAGCTCAAGTTTGAAGGGACAAACTTACATCTGGGAACTAAAACGTGTCAATCATGCCAGACCCAGAAAATCCTTTCAGACGTTTTACGGAAATGTATGGCGAGGCTCACAAACTACATTGCTGTGTTGACATAAGCATAGCATAGCAACGTGTTGTTAGTGATCACAAACACAGCTCCAAGTTATTCAGTAAAATTGAAATATTTAATCTAAAAAAGGAAAATATCATTGTCACCTCGTGACTTCATTTGGATAAATAATTTAAATAATAATTATAATTAGAAAAAAAAAAAACCATGCATCAGAAGACCAATTTAGGTGAAACGATACTGTGTGCTTAATATACATACATATGCTAATTTATGGGAACGGAAACATTTCTATAAATATAGTGTTGGCCGTTACTTTCACTCCACCAGACATTTCTAGAGCAAACTGCTGTTCTCTGAATAGATAAGCACTCCTGTCCTTCTAAAACTTCGATTTAAAAGGGGAGAGGATGATCTGCCTTGTGACTGAGCCCTGGTATTCACGTAATGAATCTTCAGACGAAAAGATGTCAATAACCTGCTATCTGTCACAGAGGGAATCAAGGTTAAATGGGTTTAAACGTAGTGCCAGAGTTCATAGCTCCTGAGTGTCTCTGAATCGTTATCTTCAGAAACTTGCTGTAAAAAATCTAAAAGTGCAGTGACTGTAGTCTGTTCACCTGTGATAAAATATAAAACAGCACTGGCAGCACTGGAACCAATCCTAATAAAATTACACTCAAATGAAAAGTACAGGACAGAACTGAGAGGAACTGGGTGGGATCCAGATATGAATTACAGAAAGACTTAAAATGGGAGAGCTCTTTCAGCCGTTCTGAAATAAACGAGATTACTTTGGGTGGTATCACCATACCTTGCAAACACGACACAACACCACCAGTGAGAGAGAGAGAGTAAAATAAGATATATATTGTGTTGCAGATGGATGCCACTGGTGCTGGGTCGCCTTGTCACTGTGCCTTGCCCTGAACTCTCTCTATTGTGCTCACTCAAAGATGTTATTCACAGCACTAATCAACACAAGCCTTATCGGACACAGCCAGAAACCACGCTCGGGGGTGGGGGGTGGGGGCAAGAGAGAGAGAGAGAGAGAGAGAGAGAGAGAGAGAGACGTGATGAGAGAATATTAAATCCCGTATCAAAAGGCGCAGACCAAAGAGAGGGGGGGAGAGAGAGAGAGAGAGAGAGAGAGAGAGAGATGGTTGGCTATGGATGATGATGAGTTCTTTGTGTTGCGTGGGTTAGCGCGGTAAATCTTCCGCTGGATATAGGGCTTTCGTAAGCCGGCGTGTAGTGGCAGGTGAATCTAACACGTCCCAGGCAGCATGCTTCTCATTGGATTACCTGTCTAATTCCCTCATCTTTAAATACAGCCTGATTCTCAAGGCATACAGACACACAAGCTGTGAACCCACACTTGAAACCTTAACACACAGAACCACAGCCACACACTCACACTCAACTGGTCTTCAACGCACAGAAACACACACTCATGCTTGATCCATGACAGAGATAAACACAACTGTATTCATTTGATTCTCAACACACACACACACACACACACACACACACACACACACCTCTGCAGTCTCAGCCTATACAACTGCACTGCACAATTTAAGTGTACACTAACAATCTTAAACGCGCACACACACACACACACACAAACGCACACACACCCCCCTGCAAAGTCACAAGACAAACCTTCAGATGCAAGTGCTTTAACCTGCATTAGAACAGAATCATTTTGGATGACACTACTTTAGGGGGGCTGGAGCCTCAGACCTACAGCTGTGATACATGAGTATACCAGGAAGTCCCGTCCCCAGCTGCCTCTGATAACCCTCTCATTTCAAACTGTCACGGAACACATAAACCTCTCATTTTTGACTCTCACTGAACACATAAACCTCTCATTTCTGTCACTGAACACTCAAACCTATCATTTCTGTCACTGAACACATAAACCTTTCAATTTTTAACTGTCACTTAACACACAAACTTCTCATTTCCAACTCACTGAACACATAAACCGCTCATTTCCGACTTTCTCTGAACGCATAAACCTCTCATTTCGGACTGTTTCTAAATACATAAAACTCTCATTTCTGGCTGTCCCTGAATGAATAACATTTCTCAGTTCTGTCTTTGAACACATCATTCTCTTCCGACCTTTCTCTGAACGCCTAAAATTTTCATTTTGGACACTCTACGCACAGACACAGTGTTCTTGGCTTCCGTGAAACATTCTGTTTGGGCTTAGTGCCACTTCCTTTTTTTTTCGCTCAAAATCCGATATTGACTTCTCATTTAGGACATGCCTGAAGTATTACAGGATTAACCCTTATTATCACATGAACTGTGGAACACTGAGAGACCCGAAGACAGACAGCTGCATTGTCTGTGTTATTTACTCTAGAAAGACACGATCAGTTTTTAACATTAAAGATTGAGCTTTATGAATGTTGGATTGATACGACCATGTTCTGGTTTCCGGTAATTGCTCTACTTTTCACCTTTAGGACAATTCTGGTGGTTAAAATCACTCATGCCGTGGGTTGTGGAATTCTGCTCATCAAAGGTAGGTAATCATGTCAAGTAATTCAGGAAATAAATACTCTTTTCATAGAGAAATTGCTGCAATCTGGAGCCACGAGGTAAAGTACCTCATGCTTGTGTCTAGTCACTTACTTAAATGTAGCCCTGTGGAACTTGTATCATAGTTAATTCCTTGAAAAGCTGTGTGTTTGGATTGTATCCCGCCTCCCTCGAAGGTCGCTTTTTGACAAAAGCGTCCGCCAAACAAAAAACTGTAAGCGAATGAATGTAACTTTCACAGAACAACTTTCTGTCGGATCCCTCCGTTTCTCGATGGATACGCTTAAACGTGATAACGTCGGTGTAACAACCTCGCCTCCTCCCTCGCCAGTCTCAGCCGTTCCGCGCTCAGCGCCGTCCAGTCTACTAATCACCGGCCTGATCACTCTCCTCCTGCACACCTGCCCTCACTTTAGTTCATTACACATCTCACTATTTAAACCCCTCTGTCGGATCAGTCAGTGCAAAGTCTACACTTTCCCAGTGTCTGCTGAGCCGTCTTGTGTTTTCGTGTTCCAGAGTTCCTAGATTATCTGTTACCCGTTTGTACTTCCTTCTAGCCTCCTGTTAACCCTGTTTGTATTGAGCTTCTTTTGTTTGTTTGATTTATCATTAAAATCTCAGTTGTCTGCACTTGTGTCCAGCGCCGTGGTACTTCCTGACAGTTGGACCCGACCGCTACTGCACCGTACGGGCGAAGCACTTTTCAGGACACCATCCAGAGACCTACACTAAATCTACAAAGGGAAAAGAGAAAGAGAAAAAGAAAGAAACAGAACCAAAAAAACTAATCAGGACCAAGCCCCAGAATCTCTCTCTCTCTCTCTCTCTCTCTCTCTCTCTCTTTTTTTTCCCTTCCTCTGCTCCTCCAGGGCACGCCACTCTCCACCCACTCAGCGAATTAATTACTGTCTGTTAATTGGCTTCATACACCTGAGTGTAAGTGTGCCAGGGGCAGAGATTAATTAAGTTCCAGTGACAGTAATGAAGTGAATTATAAGTGTGTTAAACTACGCGTCACAATGGATCAGAGGGGTTGGGAGATTCAGTTAGCTCTCAAAAACAGCACTCATATCAACGCTGGGTTACACAAATATCACTCATAAGACTCCCCGCTGTTCACACACACACACACACACATACACATAAGGAGGCAAGTGATTTTAAATATGATGAATCTAGACATGCTTTCGTTTTACACACATCAAACAAAGACACACACACACACACACACAAACACAGAGAGATCAGAGGG
>NC_044501.1:28397989-28470489 GCF_902362185.1 Chanos chanos | reverse complement strand
AAGACACATTGTGTAAAAAAAAAAAAAAGCCATCAGGTTCTCTCTGAAGGAATGGGATTAGTGGTTTTTTTTTTTTTTTTCTTTTTTTTTGGTGGTGGCAGCTGCAGTCAAAACATTAAGCCTGTAATCCCCCCCCCCCTCCTCCCTTTCCCTCCACCACTGCAGGGCCCTCCCCTCCTTCATTTGCCCCCCTGACCTTAGTCTGACCCAGACGCCATGCCCCAGGGCCCCTGCGGGGACTCGGAAAGCGAGAGAACAACACAAGGGAGTTCCACAGGGTCACACACCAGGTCCTCTGAGATACCGCTGGGTTTACCTCACTGCATATAGACTGATGCTCATACACATTGTCATTAGAACAGTGAATCAAATATTTGCAAGAAAAAAAATCTATGATGACACCGTGTCACCACTGGTAAAACAGCATCTTTTCAATGGTCATAATTCTTTTCATACATTTTAGACTATTTTTTTGCCATACTATCTCATTAGTGATTAGGATACTGTTCATTAAGAAATGACCCACCAACGCACAAGGACATTGTGGACAAATCTCATTCATTAAAAGCTAACCAAAAGAGCATAACGCTCCAGTAACGTTATGATAATGTTTAAGAGACAAACACGGAGTCATGCAGGACTCATGGTTGAGTACCTTGATCCATGCTTGCAGGCACACACACACACACACACACACACCACACTCATACAAAACATGCCTGTTCTTTGGGGACTATCAGAGGTGACTGAACCTGAATACACCTGGTGAATGTGGTCTTTGATCCTGACGGAGGATAAAAATCTCTCGCTCCTTAACTTGGCACACTGCCCTGTCCTTTCTGACATCAGTTTTGACATTAGGTCTCTCCCCGAGTCAGCGATACCTCAGCGAACTGAAGAGAACTCCAGTAATGAGTTATAAATGGTACCTTCTTTTGTGTGGACTTGGCTAAATCAAAATGAACAATGACTCTAATTGGATCTGTTATGAGGCTTACTGACTGCTCCTCATGGTGTGCCAAAGGCTTCTCAGTATTTCAAACATCAAAGTGAACGAGATTAGCCAAGCAAGAGGGATTAGAAGGTTTTGAGAGACGTCGTTTTCCTTGTTCTAAGAATACTTAAAGACTGCAGAGTTTAATGCTATTGTGTCCATAAGGGGCCACCGTAGCAACTTGACACACCTTCCAGGGAAAGTACTTGGCATTCAAATTCATTGTCAAGTACCCTTTCAAACCCAAGCTGGAGTGTCTGTTACTCAAATAACAGAATGCCTATGCATAGAGTGAATGGGCATCCAAACAGTGTAGGGATTCAACAAGTACTGAATACACTTAATTATTCTAAAAAGTGTAATCATTGAATTCGGTTACTAACTGAATCACTGAATATATATGTAGTTCCTGTAGCTCAGGTGATCTGTGCAACACCCAATAAACTCAAAAAAGAGACTCTCTTAAAACAAACTGAAACTGTAGCACTTTGATATAAATACAGTCACAAAACTGCAATAAGCAAAATACTGATTGCCTGTCTGGTTGGCAGATAATAGCGCATGTAGTTTAAGATCTTGCTTGTTTACTGTTTTTACTTTCTGCAAAAAAAAAAACAAAAAAAACGGTCAAACTCTAAATTGATCTAAATTGTAAAATGAAAATCTAATTCCACACAAAGTGAAGTTCATCAGACCGTCTATCCTGCAAAGGAGACAAACACAGGGAACAAATGTCCCTTGACTGGCGTTACTTTTCTCTTCCAGAACTTTCTCTCATGTCTTCTTTCTGGTAGGTTCGCACACTTCAAGACATCGTTCCAGAAACGCTGCACGCTCTAAACATGACCATCCGAAGCTTCCTCTCACACAGAACAGACTGGATGAATTTTTACACATTCAAATGTATACACAAACACGCTTTACTTGACTAGCAGCCACCGAGAGGTCACGGTTTAAGGGCGCAGAAAGGAAATGACCTGTGGGTAACCCTGTCGTCTGATTGGGCGGATTATATTTACAGGGCTGGGTTAAAGGAGAGAATGGCATGATGCAGTAAACTGAGGGAATTTGATTACTGGAGAACTCGGCTTCACTTAAGGCTTGGACCGTCAAAACAAGCATGAGACCAGGAATGAGGGAGAGGAGAGGAGAGGAGAGGAGAGGAGAGGAGAGGAGAGGAGAGGAGAAGAGAGAGGAGACTGTGTGGTGGAAAGAAAGACAGACAGAGAGGAAGATTTAAAAAACACACTGATTTCCAGTAAATTCTACTGCCTTGAGGAAGATTGGAAAAAGGAAAAAAAACAGATGAGGATTTTTGTGGTCTTCCACAATGAGAGAGAGAGAGAGAGAGAGAGAGAGAGAGAGAGAGAGAGAGAGAGACTGATTTGAAGCCTCTGGAGATTTAAGGGAAGAGTCTGCTCTGTGAGATGTCCTGAGTCTGTGTTGTCATGAGACACATCATAGAGAGAGACAGAGAGAGAGAGAGAAAAACAGAGAGAGGAAGGGAATGAGATACCTGATGTTGATGATGAGTATTATAGACAGAAAGATTAGACTGAAAAAGAAAGAAAGAAAGTTTTAAATTATTATTATTATTATATTGATGCATTATGAGCAGAAAGCAGGAGACATGGTTGGGAACTGTCTTTAGAGACAGTGAGAGAATCAGACACAGATATGTCAGACACACGATAAGTCAGAGTCAGATACATTTTAATAGTCAGATAAACAAGACTCACAAGATAAACAAGATTTACACTGAGTCGGTCATCTTGGGACAGCAGTGTTAAAGCCAGGGGCAGTTTCTGTGTCAACCAGTCAAATGAACCTGAGGGCATGAGGGTGAGCCCGGGGGAAGCAGTCAAGGCTAGGAGGAGAGGGGTTAGAGAAGGTCGACGGCAGGGGAAAGGTCCCTTTGATGTCAGAAGGTGATAACGGACTGGGGGAGAGCCTCTTTTCAGGAAGTGAAGCCCTACCGGCCATCTGGAATGTGAGAACATTCCATGAAAAATCCATGGTTAGGATGTCCTCTAGGTTACACAGACAATCTTTTAACATCATTTCTCTCCCCCTCTCCCTCTCTCTCTCTCTCTCTCTCCCTCTGGTTTTGTGTCTGCTGTGCTCAGATAGCCTTCTCCGCTGTAGCTCCTCCAATGAGAAATATGTAATTACAGTACGCTAATCCTAGAGGATGAATGTGTGGAACTGCACAATAGCCCCTACAGGCCATTCTGTGGGAAATCCATTATCAGATTAACACTCGCGGTTTTTTTTTCTTCCCTTGGCCAGCCATGAAATCTCTCTCTTTTTCTCTCTCTCGCTCTCTGTCTCGCTCTCTCTACTTTCTGTATCTATGCCTTCATGATTTCAGGCATCTCTCTCTCTCTTTCTCTCTCTACCTTTTGCTATCTCTGCCTTCATTTTTTTCAGACATCTCTCTCTCATTCCCTCTCTTTCTCTCAGACGTACCAGGTTTCATGCCTTTGTCTGGGACGAATCAGAGAGCAGCATGTATCCTGGATACGGTGGTAAAATATGAGGAGGCAAATGAGAACTGTCCTTTGCAAAGGATGTTTGAACAGAACTTGGGTCACTCTTGGAGATCGCAGAGGATATCATTAGTAAAAGATGGTTATGAAAGAATATAACAATATAGATATGCAAAATGGCACTTCAGTGTGTTCCATTGTATATTTGACCATGTCAATATGTATAAAAAGATATTCCAGAACCAATTATGAGCTCTTGTCTATACCAACATTTGAACCAAGGACTTGTGTTCACGTGAGTAGCCTCAGCTAAAAGTGTTTGTTTGTTTGTTTGTTTTTTAAAAAGGTTAAGCAGTTTTTAAAAAATGCCACGTGTCCACAGAGACGTTTAACCATGGCGCGCCTGACCCCTGGACTGAAGGCACAAAGGACGTGCTAGTCGTTGCTGTTTTAAAAGGTCCCCAGGTCAGGATTAGATTTAGATAACACACCTTAATCTACACAGCTTCTCAGAGAGCGCTGCCTGCATTTTGACTTCCCCACAGACCAGCTACATCCGCTGACACACACACACACACACACACACACACACACACACACACACACACACACACAACAGACCAACTACATCCACTGACAGACCACAGACCCACTACATCCACTGACCAACACACCACAGACCCACTGCATCCACTGACACTCACACTACAGACCCACTATATCCACTGACCAACACACCACAGACCCAGACCCACTGCATCAGTTAAGACACACACACACACGACAGACCCACTACATCCACTGACCAACACACCACAGACCCACTACATCCACTGACCAACACAAACACCACAGACCCACTGCATCCACTGACACACACACACACACACACCACAGACCCACTGCATCCACTGACACACACACACACCACAGACCCACTACATCCACTGACACTCACACTACAGACCCACTATATCCACTGACCAACACACCACAGACCCAGACCCACTGCATCAGTTAAGACACACACACACACGACAGACCCACTACATCCACTGACCAACACACCACAGACCCACTACATCCACTGACCAACACACACACCACAGACCCACTGCATCCGCTGACACACACACACACACACACACCACAGACCCACTGCATCCACTGACACACACCCACACACACACACCACAGACCCACTGCATCCACTGACACTCACACTACAGACCCACTATATCCACTGACCAACACACCACAGACCCAGACCCACTGCATCAGTTAAGACACACACACACACGACAGACCCACTACATCCACTGACCAACACACCACAGACCCACTACATCCACTGACCAACACACACACCACAGACCCACTGCATCCACTGACACACACACACACACCACAGACCCACTGCATCCACTGACACACACCCACACACACACACCACAGACCCACTATATCCACTGACCAACACACCACAGACCCACTATATCCACTGACCAACACACCACAGACCCACTACATCTACTGACACTCACACTACAGACCCACTATATCCACTGACCAACACACCACAGACCCACTGCATCAGTTAGGACACACACACACAACAGACCCACTACATCCACCGAACCAACAGACCACAGACCATATCAGTGGTCAGGAGAATTGATAATAAAACTTCAAGAAGAGTCTAAGCAACATCTTAATGACTCTGGTAATGCTGCAAGTCACCCATTAAAAAAACAACTTGAGTAAAAGTCTTAAAATGAACCGTTTTATGCACCAACAAGGGTAAATGTTTCTTTTCAGTGAGGACATGGATGGGCATCTTTGTTGGTACTATTGATGGCTAACTCTGACTTGTTTCTGCTGCCATTGCCCACACCATTTTGAAGTTTCTGACACCGCTTTGACATTTGCACATATGATTCACTGACATTGGAGATGATGAGTACACGTCAGGGCTAGTACTATAGCAGGGTTTATGAACTAGGCACATGAACACACATGACCTTGCACCTGTTTGTTTACATCTGCATCAGTTAGGTCCAAACACAAGTATGATTAAAAATACCTGCCATGGTGACTCCAACTGATATTCAGTCGGCTACCACACGGTAAGACAAAAAGAAAGAAAGAATCAATGGCTTATGACTGACAGTGGGAAATGAAAGAAGTAACGAAAGCTGTCAACAGAACTGTGTTGGAGTAAAAAGCATATAATTTCTTTACAGGTGTAGGCAGGTACCAAGTGACAGTTGCTCATTTTGTTGACAGTCAGAGTATAAATCTGCCGGTGTATTACTTAATTACAGTGAAGAACTATATTTACTTCTTACTTACCAACCCTACTTATACCAAACTTTAGATTCTTCATTTTGAGAATGATATAATTTACAGATCGCAGGTCAATCCAGGTTAAGAGACACTTCCCAAGAAACCTTAACACGCCACATGGGCTACAAGTGGAGTCCAGCGTGTTTATATTCGAATCAATCTGGATGTTAATCAGATCTTAATGACTGACCGATGGAACATGTTGATGATGATATGTGACAAACACTGATTGGCCGGTGGTTGCCAACGGATACTTTGTGAACTTCTCCCTTTAAATCCCAACATATGCTTTAAAGCATTATTTATACTGCCAGAGGTACAGGTTTCAGTCCGAGTTTAAAACTGATTTTGTATGGTGAGCCCTCTCGCTCTGGGTTCTTCCCTGACCTGAATGTTGAAAAGTAGGTCTCCGTTGGCTTATCAAACTTAACTCAAATTGAGAGGTAAGTACACAAACGCTCTGACATTAATGTGTTTCTTTTAGCCTTTTTTTCTTTTCCTCAGCGGAGTTTGGCCTGAGGACAACACAGGTTTTAAGGGCTAGTGCCATTCAGCTGAGACCCAAGAAAGGCCTGCATTATAAAACTGTCACCATTTGTTTTAATTTTGGTACCGCTGGGTGTTGGAAACCGGCGTGTGCAGATCAGGGTGGCAGAAGAAAGAAAAAGGAAAGCTCGAGTGTAAAAGTTTCCCCTCTGTACCGTGTTCTTAATTTGTGAACAAAACAAAAAAAAAGAGAGAGAGAGATTTGGGAAAGAGGGACACAGAGAAAGAGTGATTTCTTTTCTCTGTGGGTTTATATATGTCACAAAGTATATGAATCCATATAGTTAGGTCAAGACTTCATTCCTGAGGGAGAAAGTGGGAGAGAGAAAGAGAACTGCAGAAAGGGAGAGAGAGAACAAGAGAAGAAAAACAACAAAGACACAGAGAGAGGTAATGTATCCGGAATTCATCTCAGCTCCACAGGAGAGATACCTACTCTGGCCAGCAATGAATAATACCCCATTGAAAGCTAGCACTTCAAAGGACTTTCCTCAAAAACACATACACACACACACACATACACACACACACAGCGAGAGTGTGAACGTGAGGACGAGGGGGAGGGGGGGGGATTATGTCAAGGGCTTGTCTGTGTCTGTGTAACCTCTGAAACATTCTGATCAGGTAGAGCCCTTCTCACACAACACACACATTGGTAGAAAACCCTGACTGGTCAGTGGGGAGCCATACAGAATAAACTGGATCCTCACACACACACACACACACACACACACACTAGGATCTAAAGCAACGGTGAACTGTGTATTAGTACAGCCCTGTTCTACATGTAATCAAATCAACTGATGGTGCTATTCAGGGAATACCTGAATCAGACATAATCTTTAGGGAAAATTCTTCACCACAACTCTCTCCACAGGAGAAAGCTCCTTGTCTCCGAATACAAAGACAAATCAAAGCGTAAACACCTACATGTAAATATATTTAAAGCATATTCATAGAGGACACAATGAGAGAGAGAGAGCGAGAGAGAGAGAGAGAGAGAGAGAGAGATGGACAAACAGCGAAATAGACAGAGGTGGGGGAATGGGAGACAGCTGCAAGAAGAGCAGAAATAGGAACGGAATGACTGACTGGAGACTTGTTAGGAGGTGGAGCACTGGTTTGATTGGCAGGTGATAAGACAGTCAGAGAAAGGAAAGTGTGACTCATACGCAGCATTCTGCAGACTTTACATAGAGACCATGCGTGTCTCTCACACAGACACACACACACACACACACACACACACACACACGCAACCATGCAAGAGTCATGGTCGAGTAGCCTCATTCACACTTGCAGACACACAAACACACACACACACTTACATGATAAAATGGTAAAACAAAAAAGGGACTCTTCAGGCTGACTTAGATGCAGATATTTTGGAGTCGAGAGAGAGAGAGAAAGAGAGAGCGAGAGAGAGAGAGAGAGAGAGGGAGAGAGAGAGAAAGAGAGAGAGAGAGAGAGAAGGGAGGTGAGCAGAACAGCAACATACATTTTAAACAGACACCAGCTGAATGCATATGGATCGTGAGCTCAGCCTGAGAACTGTGTGTGTGTGTTTGTGTGTATGCGTGCTTGTGGTGAGGTCTTGGCCTCTCTGCAGAGGCAGCTGGTCACTCGTGTCCCTGTCACTATACCCCTGCTCCGTTTGGGACCACGGCAGCCGAATTAACACGCCACCGCGAATACATAAATCAAATCACCGCCAATCTCTTATTCATGAGGAATTCAATTTTCCTCTCCACACTGGCGCAGTCCAGGCCTCTCACAGTGCAGTCCACGCAGTCTAGCGAATTGGACAGTAAATTGAAAAAAAAAAAAAAAACTCACCATCTTCAACACAAAGCGATGGCAGTATCTCTGGAGAACTGCACGACAGCCACAGTGATCGTGTGTTTTTTTTCGTAATCTTTTGCATTTGGTGTATCAACCAAATCAACAGCTGTTAGGTGTTTTTTTTTTTTCTCGCGGGTGTGTAGAAACCTATCTTCATCCTAAGTCTATCTCCACAGACTGTCTGTCCCTGTAGACAACACACCCTCAGACCCCTAAAGCACAACAAAAGCAGACAGACTGTAATATGTATCCCCTTTGACCTGAAAACACAGAGAGAGAGAGAGAGTGAGAGAGAGAGAGAGAGAGAGAGAGAGAGAGAGGAGAGCATGTCCTGCCATTTCTGTCAAGTTATGTGATCCTATTTTGCGTGTTTTTAAGTGTTCTAGCGTCTGATATAAGATAAAACTGTAACATAAAAATGAGTCGGTTTTTCCCATGTCTCTACTCATACATCCCCACATTCAAATCTTCTGCATCTGCCAACTGACATATCTACACCATTACTGAATATTGCCGTGTCAAGACCTTAAAACCACAGCGCCCTGGGGTACACTTCCTGGAAAATCAGCCTCAAACGGTAAGGTCGTCCGTAAGTACGTTGAAGAAAATTATTTTCATTTTCATCCAGTTCTCCAGGACCAAAGATGATGAGTTACATCATTTCAAGCTCCTCTGTCAGCAGACAGATTTCGTTAGTAATAATGGCAATAATAATAATAATATCCCTGATTATAGGAGCGATCACATAACAGTGCTCTCCAGAGCCACGAGACTCATGTTGGGCAGATGCTGACGGCTAATTGAGGCCAATCAGTGAATGTTAATTTAATTAATCCCATACCACATCGCTCCACTCTCCAATATCTCATCCGCCAATCAGCAGCCGGCGCAGGATGAAACGAATGTTTTCTGCCTTGACTCGAATGAGGTGTCGTTACAGTCTGACATTCTGAAAGTTAATGATTCGATAAATGTTCATAAAGTGCAAATGCTTGCATGTAAATCCTTAAAATGCGCCCTGTCAAAATGTTTGTTCTGAGTGAATAACTTCATGCAACACACACTGGTAGTATTCAGTAATGCAGAAGTGTATCAATTTGCAAAAGTGTGGGGATGTACAAAACTCATGGAGGGTGTGTGTGTGTGCACGTGTAAGACGTCACATGTTTGCAGTATGAATTATCCATGTAGCTATCCATTACCAAAAGAAAGTTTCTTTACCCCTCATGGACAAAACTGAGGAATCTGTTTTCAGTCTGTTTTTAATTATTTCGTTAAAATATGACGAATGTGATTGAGTATTTAGCATGAATTCCCGCGACTGTCCCAAGCAGTTCCTCTTATTGGACATACGTCAGTTGCTAAGGAAAAACTAAGGCAGACCACTGGGCAACATGGAAGATTTAGCACCCCTGATTTTCAAATCACTGCATTTTGACTGGTATCAACACAAAGACAGAGGAACTGAGGAACTGTTTACCAGTCAGACGACGGACAGTATGGAATAACTCAGTGTGGGATTTCTGTGGGCAAGCTAGGTGCTTCACACACACACACACACACACACGCACGTGCACACACACACACCTATTCCACTAGTAAATATTCTCTCCTTTAGCTGCTTTCTGCTGTACATCGATTCCACCTCCACAACACAGCTGGTCTTCTAAATATACTGGAAGCTTCCACAGTGGCAGAATCTGTCTTCAGCCAAAGGCTGGAAATTCAGCGCAGGGCTGTATATTTCTCTCTCTCTCTCTCTCTCACACACACACACACACACACACACACACACACACACACACACACACATATATATATATGTACTCAAGCAAGCCAAATACAGATCCACATCTCCTCTTCGGTGTGCTGAGACGTTATTATCTCTATCTCTGTATGATAATACATTCTCTGAGTGAATATGATGAGCGTCACCTGATAGGCAGTGGGAGAGCGGAGAGCCGCTCTCAGTCAGACTGATTTGCATATTCTCAGTGCTCTTTTACAGACTCAGTAATTAAAAATGATGGAGGTGATGAAACTCCCATATCCTCGCCCAGCCCCTAATGTAAATTACATATGAAATAAATTAGCATGAACAACGTTTGCTTTACCACTAGTATGAGTCTGTGTGTGTGTGTGTGTGTGTGTGTCTGACTCTGTGTGCTGTTTATTAAAATAAGGTCACCCTGATGCAGAGACTCAGAGAGAGAGAGAGAGACAGAGAGACTCACTGGGATTCGGGTTCTAGAAAGGAGGAAAAAAGCCACTGAGCTCCAGTCTCACTCTGTGTGAATTTGTGTGTGCATGCGAGTGTGTGTGTGTGTGTGCATATATGTGAGAGAGAAAGAGAGAAAGAGAGAAAGAGAGAGAGAGTGTGTCTTCTCACTTATTTCTATTGACAAAATTCTCTTAACACTGTAAACTAGTATGTATTTTAAACCACACGCTGAGACGTACTGAAGCTGAAAACAGACAATTACAGGCACAAAACACTTGTTCATTGAAGTGCCCAGCTGGAGGGCTGAACCAGGCCAGATGAGACGGAAGGACCATGTGAGGGGGACACTCATCCAGGGCCTACCATGACAGTCAGAAAGAACATTAAGTCTCTCTCTCTCTCTTAAAAACGAAGACAGGCAGAATTAGATTAAAAAAACCAAACATCTTATTTAAAAAGGACTCCTTTGTGTGAAGTCGGCTCTCATGCTATAGAAACATAAACAGTATGAAACTCACAGGCATCTCACAATAAAGTCTCCTTACATATCTTGTACCTTTTGTTGAGAAAACAAACATAAAGGAAGAATCTGTTTGTATTTCAAAAGGCTTTTTTATTGTACACTTATGGCTGTATTTCTTTTATCATATTCCTATACAATATACAACATGGCTTTTATCCCCTCTATTTCAGCTTAGAAGTGGTGTTGGTTTAGAAGTCTCAAACAGGTAGTTTGAAACCTGTAGTAGAGTTCAGTTATGTAAGCTCTTTCAGTGTGTTTCAATGTGGCTGCTAACAAGAGCAAATCACTGAAAATTCTCACTTGAGCTTACAGATAAAAACAGAACAAATGGAGAACCTTTCTCCTTAGCCGTAAACCGCTCAGCCTCTCTCAGTGAGGAGCTCTATTGAGTTTTCCCTTCTCGATCACAAGCTAGCGCATTAGCATACAAACAGCTTGCTTAAATCATGCAGACAAAGGACCAGGTGAAGAGAAAGAGAACAAGAGAGACAGAAAGAGTGAGAGAGGGAGCAAGAAGGATAGAAAAAGAGAGAGAGAAAGAGAGAGAGAGAGAGAGAGAGAGAGAGAGACAGAGACAGACAGACAGACAGACCTGACTGGAGCACAAAAAAAAAAATCAAAAGCCCCCCCCCCCATCCCCTCCAAGCATTGCAATGTCTAAGAGGAAAATCCATCGCCTGCGTTTTCACCTCCACTAAATCTCCCTCAAAAACATACTCCTGTTTATAAAACCTGCAATAAAACGGCAGGCAAAAGTGGCTGCATATTTAAGAATTGCTTATAAAAATTTACAGGAGCTGTAGAAGAGAGAGATTTCTCTTGACACTCTATGAGATCCTTCAGTGATTTGTTACTGAAATACTGCGAAATCCAAATAGAAGGTAAGAAAGTACATAAACAGTGACTACTTTCACCATGTTCAGATGCTGATCCCTGTAACACAGGCCTAACCACACAGCACAAAGCCGTAGAAACAGATTAAGACATGGCCAAAAAAGAAAGAGGTTCCATAATCTCTAATATTTACATGATTAAATATCTAACATATACATAAACATACACAAGTCTGCAGAGCTAACATCTTTTAAGAACTTCAAAAAAGCTAGCCGTGTACATATGCTTATTTCAGTTTGGCTATGAATAACTTAAAGAGGCTATTTTTACCTGTAATAGCTGACATTTGGTAATGAAGTACCTGAACTTAAAGCAATGCGGCCATAAAGAAAAAATGAAATAATACGAACTCATAAAAAGAACAGAAAAAAAACGAATAGACACCACACACAGGCAAAGTTGCCATATGCCTGATTCTGTATCTGTTACCAGGATGAGTTAGTTGAGGGGGCACATAAATGTCCCTTTTCTGGTGTTTGGTTACACAGCTGTTTTGACAGACCGTCATATCGAAAAGAGAATTCAGTTTGTCTCTCCGCTCTGAATTTTTCCCACCAAACACTGAACATGCTGCTTTCTGATCAAGAACCACCTCAGTGTGTCCAGGCACTGAGGAAAACTCACAGCACTAAGTCTGTGGTGTGCTAAGAAAGAAAAAAAAAATGAAACAAAACTATTGACTGTAGTATGAACTATAGCCTCCAAAACCAGAGGCTTTTTTTAAGTGAGAGAGCACTATTCATTCAAAACAAAAGCCCCCCTTTTTTGACGAGGCTCTGTTTTTCTCGGAGCGGTTTGTAACGTGACTGGGGGGAAACACGAGGTCACTTGAAAGAGACTATCAGTTCGTCCTTTGGTTTGTCCCCTCTTTCCCTTTCTGTTAGCACATTCCGACATTTCCTCTCAGGACCCTGCCTGTCCGTCGGATCCAACATCTCCCTATAGAATCCTCTGACGCTTGTGCACTGTGACAGGCACCAATGTACACTGTTCTTGGTAAAGATGATCACCGGCACAAGAATTTCCACTATTCCCTGTGTGAGTGAGTGAGGGGGGGGGGGGGGGGGGGGGGACTCAGCTCAGTGCTGGCAGTTGGCACCACCTGGAGAAGGATTTTCTCTCTCTCCCTCCCTCCGTTTCCTCTTCTCTCTCTCTCTCTCTCTCACTCACTCTCCTCCTCCTCCTCTTCAAACTCCAGGCTTCAGCCCAGACAGGTTGCAGCCATCTGGGTTTGTCACAGCAACAGCTTCCCTTCAGTCTATATGCACCAGGGACAAACCACCAGCCCTGAATCACTGCGCCTAAAGCTTTAGCTACATTACACTTCACCCCATTCCAGTGCCAATTAGTTTTATGTCAGTATTTGGAGGAATATGTCTGCAACTGATGAATAGTTATTTTGCATCCAAAATACCATCCAAACTCTTCAGCAGCAATAGAATTTTGCATGCCTTTTCTAGTGTCAGTTTTTGTTCACCCATGCCTAACCTTGGGGGTTACTATGCAGGAACGTAAAGGTTCTTGTGTGTATACGTTCTGTGTAAATCCAGCATTTCTCTGTTTCAAACCATCAGGGGAGTAAAGCACAATTCCAAAGTCTCCTAGCAGAGATAAATATATATGATGTAAGTGGAGTGACTATATGAAATGTTCATGTCCACAGAGAAGCTAAAACACTCTGCATGCAACGTGTGAACACCACGCTTCAGCTAGCGGAGCTCTCCGGATTCCAGCGACGTCTCCCTAGCAACGACAAACGGAACTTTGACTGAGAAGAGGGAGAGGACCACAAACAACTCACTGATGAGTACATTAAAAGCCTTAGTACCAGAGGAACAAAAAGAACACGGTCTTCAACACTCTGTCTCCGGCGTTAAATATAGTGAAAGGACGAGTAGAAGAGTGAATGTGACGAGAAAGAGTGTGAAGGGGGGAAAGAGTGAATTTAGAAGTAAACAAAAAATAGTTCGTGGAAAACGTAAGTGCCCATCCTGCCAGGACTGCAGAAACGTTGTTTTGCTCGTTGCTTGGCAACACTTGACTCACCTCCATTACACACACACACACACACCGCCTAGTAATTTGTGATTTTTTTTTTTTAAATTGTTTCCTGCTCCCTTGACTAAAAGTGTTGTTAAGTTAATGTGTTAGATCTTCACCGAGGTGACGATGAGAGAACAGTATTCACACAGTTGGCATTTGACATGTTTCTAACGGATGAGAAACACCTCGCTTGCCATGATGGCAAACAGTGCCGCGGGACACGGTGCAAACACTATGCTGCCAAATTCGAGGCGTCGGTAAAGGCAAATTTGATGTGGGGAAAAAAGCAAAACAATTTAGGTGTTAAACCTTAGTAAGTAATGGTGGGAAAGGTGCACAACAGCTATATGACGTTTTTGGAGACGAAAATCCTTGCTTGGTCTCACATATTTTCTCACTCATATTTTAACAGAAAAATAAGCTACCGGGTGAAAGCCAGTAAGACTCTTTCAAACGTGTCCTTGCAGAATCATAAAATTTTAATTACATTATCGAATGGAAAGATGTCAAATATTTGGAACGCTTCGGGCGTTGAAAATGAAATTCAGACTTTTGAATATATGCTCATTGAAAATACTGTTGTGAACTACTGGCTAACTAAGATTCTGATTTTATTTCAGAGGCAAAGACAAACAACAGCTGTAACTGCTGATTGTGCCTACAGGCTTTCCTGAATTGTGTCTCAAAACGGACCTGTTGTAACTTGGCGCTATAAAAGGGAATTTCTGAGCAAACGTAACAAGTTTCTGTCACCAGGACCTAAAGGTTTCATGAACAACCTGTATGGAATCACATGTGGTGGAGGCATTACTACCTCTAATTTATTTTAAATGAAGTAGGCTACAATGTACACACGAGCATGTGCACGCTCACGACCTGAAGTTTGTAATTTAAGAATAAAGAACTCATACAACAAACCGTAATCAGTGTGTGTGTGCGCGCGCGCTCGCGCGTGGCTCTCGAGTCACTGAGACGTAGAAGAGTACGGATTTAAAACGGCAAGATGAACGACCTCGCGAGCTTCGCGTCACACGTGGAAACGATTTCCAGAATAAAGGAAGAGAGACCAAATTAACTGTCTGTTTAGTATGTGAAGCGTGAATAAATGCCTCTTTTGTGAAGTCAGCCCGTGACAGGACATAATGAAAAAAAAATCGAGAGAAAAACTAAAAAAAAAAAAAAAAGAAAACAAACAGGGCACGTACGTTGGTGCAAACACCTTATTAAGCAACGCAGCGATTCTTTCGCTAAGACGCTTTTAAATTCTCAATCTAAATGCGCAGAATGTCATGTTTACATTAACCAATTGCTTCAGGCTATCGGCTTGGACGTAACGCGGCGAGATGTTCTCGTAATCTTTGTTCCCAATACAATGGCAAGGGTGGTAGGGTAGTGATATGTTTGTGTTGGGGAGGGGGTAGTGTAATCTTTTTTCTTTTCTTTTTTTCAGAGGGAAACCATCATACATGTAAATATATTAAATATATAAACATGGATATATTAAATACAGTCAAAACTAAGATGGATTAGTTCATTAGATCCCCACACATGAACACACCACAGAATCCTGAGATGAGAAAGTGAGTCGGGAATCCATAACCACGCTGCGTGGAGGGTGGCAGTCTCTGTCCAGCCTGTGAAGTGTCTATAAGTCATGTGCCCCTAATCTATCAAACAGGCAACTGGAGAAAGCCTGACATGGGTACACACACACACTCTCTCTCTCTCTCTCTCTTTCTCACACACACACACACGCACAATCAATATCTCTCTCACACACATACACATACATAGAGTGATTGAGTGTCCCCAACAGGAGAGTGTCATCATCTTTGTACTTTTCTATCTAACTATTCTATCTTTCCTCCATATCTTTCTCTAACACCTTATTTATTTATCTATTTATTTATTTATTGTTCTGTCTTCCTAAACATAGCTATCAGCAGGCAAACAGATGGACAGTTTGCTGAAGACCCCACACACACAGACAAGAGAAGCCAGTCCTGCTTAAATGCCAGTATGAGGACAGCAGCTTTTCTCTCTCTCTCTCTCTCTCTCTCTCTCTCTCACACACACACACACACACACACACACTCTCAAACACACACACACACAGGAAGATATTTCTCAGCACAAACTGCACAGTGCAAAAAATAGAAAGAACAAGGCGCTTCATGCCTTGGAGAGAGAGAGAGAGAGCGAGAGAGAGAGAGAGAGAGGGAAAAGGCACAAAGAAAGCTCTTTCAGAATGAAGGCTACTCCGGGTCGGAATGCTGGTATCATGTTATGAAGCCGGCAGCCATTCCCAGAACCACAGTTTTCCAGACCTGACAACACACGGCTATGGAATTAATGACGGGCCATCCGAAATGCAAGGGAATATTCCAACCTCCCCATTCTACAATGGGTCATTCCGCGTGTCTCCGCCCTTGACTAGGCAAACAACGCCAATTTTGATTCTATCTCTTTGACACTGCATCTCCCATGAGTCCCATTCACCACACCTGTGCAGTTTCTGTGTAACTCAACTCACCTGAAAGGAAAATGAGGTCGTGTAATGCTAATATTTACAGAGAGCCCCCGCACGCTTATATGTCAAGCTATAAATAGCTTAGGGAATTTGGCTCTCCATATGGAGACATAAGATGACAAAAGATCTAATGTGTGTTCATAGCGTTTTAACAATAAACTTGGGTGCGGTTACGTCATAGGTTACAGACTCCCGGGATAAGTAATACGTTACACAAACAATTACTGCCACACAGCTGGCTAAAAAAACCTGATGTTTCTGTCCAGGGACAGAAGAGTCACTGGAGAATGTGAATTCCAGTTTCATTTTCTCTCTCTCTCTCTCTCTCTCTCTCTCTCTCTCGCTCTCTCTCTTTCTTTCCCCCTCACAGTCACATACAAGGATGGCTGTGTGAGGGAAATCGTAAGCAGGTGAATAAATGTCATGCTAGGAGCAGTACGTATGCTGTATTCAAATGTGTGTTTGGTACTGTCGGCAACTTGGTAAAATTCTTTCTAAAAATAATAGAATAAGTGAATGGCTTATATAACAGAGCAAAATGTCATGGACTCATGCCAGATGCTTGCAAACAACTCTTGCATGCTATTCAGAACAGACCATATTCCCTTAGTTTCCATTGCTTCTTCACTCTCTCTCTCTCTCTCTCCCTCTTGCCATCTCCCTTGTATAAGTTATTTTGACAGTTTTGTTTTTCACTGTTAACGTAATTTGTATGGCTACATTTTCTGTCTTTCTGACTCCTTCTCATCTATTCAATTATTGTTTATCTTCATAACCACACACACACACACACACACACACACACACACACACACACACACACACACACACACAAAACCATCATCATCAAGTAAGGCATGTTTAAAGAATTAGATATATCTAAAACACACATTTAAAATAAGGCAGATCTATGCCTCTAAACACAAATACACTCACTCACCTAGTTCTTAACGTGCTTGTGTGCTCCTTAAGTTTCAACATGTGCGCAGAGAATTGTTTCTTTGCTCAAGAAGAGCACTCCATTCCCCAGAGAAAAAGAACATTAATTACAATATTCCTGTGTGTGCATGTGCGCGTGCACATGCACACACACACACACACACACACACACACTGAACACCCCTCCATACACACACGCGCAGACACACACACATCTTAGTGACTGACAAAATCATGCCGACCCATTCACGGATGACAGGGGTGAGTTGGGCCAAATCAGACTGATTGTAATGACACGTCAGGACATCGAAGACGCTCTAATGTCTTACACCAAACACACGCCGAAATCGCAGCGAACGAGGGAGGAAGAGCAACAGAGTGAGAGAGAGAGAGAGAGAGAGAGAGCGCAAGAGAGAAATGCTGAGAAAAGATAGGTGAAAAGCAAAGAAGTTGGGGAGTGAATGAACCTATAGATTCTCCCTCTTTGTGAAATGCCGTAAAACGTTATGGTTTTCATACAGAACATAGCTTTAAAATGTACATATGGAAAATGATGTCACTGAAGCAGGAGAGTGGCGGTTTAAAGACTGGAATGCTAGGTCAGCGATTTGAAAAGTTCCGTACAGTACCACACAGACGAACATTCTCCCACTGGATGAGGTTAAAAGCAACGCGTTAGCTAAACTTAAGTAAAATTTCAATTCAATGTCACTTGGACAGACGTTTACTTCACATCACGTCAAGTCTGAACTCGGACTCGTCGAACATGTGTTAGTTAAAAACAACAGCACGAAGACCTTGTGCTGGAAGTAACCACGAACGTTTTTTTCTCCATCAGTGACTGCGCACGCGACGCGACGCGAGTGATGTCCCCGCCGGACACCGTGCTGATAGGCACTCACAAAGACGAGACAATGTCGGTTTGTCGGCGGTATATCCTTGCATAAACTAAAAAAGAGCTTCCTTTACCGTTTTTGCCTCCATCGTAGTTGCAAGCAATCCATCTAAGGTCAAACTAAATGGTCTTATTCTGCTCGAATTAGAAGATTTCATTTGCAGCTTTAATTTGCTACATACACGCACTCATGCTTTTGTGTTTAAACTTACCTACTTGTGTTACCATGCGTAAATCTCTTAACAGCCAACAACAACATAAATATACATTACAATGCTCTTCTTAAACGAGGGCAGGAAAACCTGTTCCACGATAGTGTGCGCGCTTCTTACCGGGTGCGCATCACATGCAGGTGCCTGAACAAAAGACAGGTGGATTTTTCCGTGTCCAATCATAAGGGCTTCCATTATCATTAAAAAGGCTTGATAAATAATACTACTGTGACCAATAACATCCATCAAAACATGCTTAACTGATTAATTGCGAGACAAAAAGACAGCAGGTTGTCTGCTCCAGTAGCGCTGAAGAATTTGTTTACGTCGCACGTCGGCATCACCCACTTCGACAGATTAAAGAAGTGTCCTATTTCTGCTGCCAAAATTCGGGACAAGGTTCACAACAACGCTCTTGCGTCTTAGTAGTCTAAGAAACATCTCAGTAACACATATGCGACGACGACAACAACAGCAGAAAAAAAAACTTAATTTAATTTGCATGGCATGTCATTGTGTGTGTGGTATTCAGGGTTATCAGCTTTCGGGACATGCGATACGTCCCAACAACACAACGGGAGAAGGAAGCCTGGGGTACTCACGCTGCTGTTTTCGCCCGTCCAGTGAACCATTGCCTGATTGTGAGTGGCATCACCCTTGAGTACGAAAGAGCTGCTCAGCAAAGAGACTTTGTCCTGGACAAGCGCTCTCCTCAGCCGTGGAGATCCTTCTCCCGGTCCGCCCGGGTCCCCGTCGTTATCGCCCTGGCCCGGGATGAGCACTCCATCTTCGCTGCCGACAACGGCATCACCGCTGCTGCTGTCAAACCAACGAACCCCTCCGCTCCGGTTCAAAACAGTGCCGTCACCTACTACCGGATCAAGCAGTGACATCCAAACCGAGACGAGAAGAAGAACCCGGTACAGGTGCGCAAAAACTGTCGCTTTCGGACGGAGAGAACGCGTGCTTCGCGCCATGATGAGCTCTTTTATCTGACGCTGTCAGTGCGACCGCGATGCGAGTGAAAGATAGATAGCTCTACTGTAGGCGAGGGAGGGAGAAAAAGAGAGAGAGAGAGAATGGGAGGGAGGGGAGGTTGTGCGAGGGCTTACATGAGCAACCCAGCGTGGTCGTGTTTCACTGCTTGTCAGCAAGGGGCGGTTACTAGTGCACGGCTGCCATCGTGCGTTGGTCTTATGCGGAATTAAATTAAATAAATCTTGGGCTCCCCGCGCGGTGAAGTTGCATTCTTTTTTCTCACGAGAGACTGATTACACTTGTATTCGTTAGATAAACCTACTTAGCGTGTTGAACTAGCTCGTAAGCCACTTAAACAAAAGAGGAACATCGCTGACTTGTTCTCTTTTGTACTTTAAGGATCACACCTGGATCCTTTACAAATATAGGCAAACCTGTAGGTCAAGTACTGGTTAGCAATATCGCAAGAAGAAACTTGTATCAGCTGAAGTCTGTTATTTTTGTGTCTAATTATACTTGGTGTGACATTGTTTTTTATCGTTTCATTTGATCGTTTCACCTGCGAAAACGTTATACAATGATACGCAACATTTTACAAAGGTCCCAGAAAAGTTTATGGGAAAACTTAAACGAAAATTATAGCAACAGAATGGCTTATTTGTGTAAACAGAATAGCATCGTAGTCCAATTCCACTGAGATGTCAATCATTAAATCATCAGTCGAGCTCCTAACATGCCAAATCCACCGCTCCCTGTCACATCCAAACACGCGCGCACGCACGAGGACAGAGAGAGAGAGAGAGAGAGAGAGAGAGGACAAGCGGAGTGCGGGGTAATCAGTACACAGGTCACAGGGAGTACAAGTGCTCCAAACAAATATTCTACAGTAAACAAACAGAGACGGCATATTGAGCAGTGGCGCGAGATGGGTAGGGGGACGGAGAGTGGACGTGGACGCGGTGGATAAACAGATGAGGCACACGCCCCAGAGAAGGACAGATAGAAATAACTGGACTGGTAGGAAAAGAGCAAGGGAGAAAGGATAAGTACAGATGCTCTAATAGTCTAAAGGAGAGCTACACCCTCCTCCCTCCGCAACTCTCTGCTCCACTGACCTCCTCTTTCAGCACGGCTCCTCTAATTACTTACCCTGTGCAAGTGCTCTGGAGTAAATATTTTATATTTCAGCATGCATATGGGAGAGAGAGAGAGAGAGCGAGAGAGAGAGAGAGAGAGAGAAATGATGAAGAGACAGTGCTCTTCAGAACGTGGCCCTTGTCATCCAAGTCTAATCTTACTGGAGAAGCTTTGACCTGTGCTAATATTCCCCAAAACACGTTATCTCCCCTCTTTTCCGTATGTCACAGATCTGAAGCGTTTCAGCTAAGACAGCAGACGATGTCCAACAGGTGAGGTGGGACAGCTTGCAATCGCGGTTTACTTCCTCGGTTTCACCGTTCGAGAGACGTGGGTCATAGAGGAAAGCGGAGAAAAGGGGGAGCTAGTTACGGTTGGCGGGACAAGAATCTACACTCATCCTGTTAAGATCGTAAAGGTGCTCATCCATGCTACATCTCACCTTACCGATGCCAACCATTTCCAGAACAGCGCGGTTAAATATTTACCAAAATGACTTTTTATGAATGCTACTGGACTCAGTGGCGGAGAAGGCTTTGGCACTCAGCTAACACTTATCGCGATCATTTATTTATTGTTCACACAGACGCGCGCGGGTGTGGGTGTGGGTGTGGGTGTGTGTGTCTGTGTTGTGACAGAGCATGTGTTGTTTCTGTACTGCCGCGGATGGTGTCGCATTAGACCGTTAAGACGGAGTGCTGAGAATTGGTGCTATGGGTGTGTGGATTTTTTTCTTCTGTTTAATTCATTTTTAACATGCGGAACTGTGGCTTTCAACTCAATATGCACCTCTTCTCTCTCTCTCTCTCTCTCTCTCTCTCTCTCTCTCTCTCCCTCTCTCTCTCTCTCTCTCTCTCTCACACACACACACACACAATTGAATTTCTGACTGATTTTAGCAGTGGAATTGGATACAATACCTGCTCTGAAAGCATAATTATACTATACTTAGTGTAACTTAGTATAACTTAATGAGTTTCACAGGCTGTATGATATATAAATATAATATTATTAATAACATTGATTTAGAGAAATGTTGTTAATTCTTGTAGAAAATACACTTTCTTCTCAGAAACTACTGCTTACTTTATTTATTTAATTTATCAGTGACTCTCAGATAGGTATTGTTAATGTGAGCATTTCAATTAGGAATCTTGTTTATTTTAAACATATTATTCTTTTTTAACTGGGTGTTTCACTGGGGTATTTGCGCCAGGCTGCAATGGACCCCACAGCTAGATAGTGTAATTACTGTGCAGGAGGGGTTGTCAAAAACACACACACATCCCTAAAAAAACCCTCACAGACAGTCTTTCTCTCATGGATTCACTTTGTGTGTGTGTGTGTGTGTGTGTGTGTGTGTGTGTGTGTGTGTGTGTGCGTGTGTGTGTAGGTAACCATGGGAGCTGTTCACTCTCTGCTCTCTGAATGGGGTTTCAGCAACAGTCACACTCCGTCACTTTGTTTTATACATCAGTGAACTGATAACTCATCTGCTCTCTTTTTCTCTTTCTCTCTCTCTCTGTGTCTCACACCACACACACACACACACACACACACACACACACACACATTTGATCTCTCAGGCAAACAGCTAAGTAAATATCTGACTTTATTGCTCAGTCGTATCTCTCAGACCCACGTGTGAGATTCATCAGTTCCTGCTGATGCCCTTAATGCTTCATTAATGTTCTTCTAATGATACAGCTATTCAGTTGGTCAAGATGTCCGTCATTCACTTATCTGACACAACGTTTCGCTCTGTGTGTGTGTATGACATTTTCCCAGTGTAGCCCACATGGTGGATTAGGGCACTTTTGGGGAGGGGTGTGAAGAATAGTAATCCACTATATGGACCGGGAGTATAAAGAAAAGAATAAATTGTATTAGCAATAACATCAACAACTGTATTAACAATAAACTGTATG
Source organism: Chanos chanos (assembly GCF_902362185.1). Lineage (NCBI taxonomy): Eukaryota > Metazoa > Chordata > Actinopteri > Gonorynchiformes > Chanidae > Chanos > Chanos chanos. The sequence continues at coordinate 28,447,972 of NC_044501.1, read as the reverse complement.
AACAATAATCTGCCAGTTATTTACATTTGTTTACAATGTTCAGTATGGCATTGTCTTTCGGTTTCTATGGGTGCACCTTGTAAACAATATAAAATAAAATGGGCATACGAAGGAAAATGTTCCTTGTTGTTTATGCAGTCTCACCATGCTGTTAATGGATAGAAGAGTTGTGTAAGCGGAAGAAGACCTCTTCTGAAAGGAGTGGATAGGAGCTTGGTGACTCACCATCTCACTCATCACAGAGAGATCCAGTGAATCAAAAAACCTAGCTGAGATTCAATGGAAACCAAGAACAAACAGGAAAGACTCCTCGATAGATGTTATGAAATAATTCCCCGGGAGAATTACTGCTTTATTCGATCACCGTTCTTTTACACTGAAGTTGACAACAATTGCTCAGGTGTCCTGCCCTACTCCTGTGTTCTCTGAGGGGCTTAACATTAAAATTGACTCTCTAAACGAAAATTCTTTCAGAGTGGGCGGGGTTTACATATATTTCAACCAATGGCAAGTGCTAGAGCGTAAAGCACTGGTCCAACTTGGAGAAAACAAGTTCAGCAGCTTTGGAACCTATTAGAGCCATTTCTAACGGGGTTACACTAGCAGGCACCTGACAGATGGTTTAAAGAGCAGTCTCTCACACACAAGTGCCGTCATCTGTCTGTTTTCTCTCGGAGATAAAGTCACCTTTGTAGTAATATGTTCCGTGGGCCACATCCACACGTTCTTCTCTTCAGGCCATTCCAGGTTATCTCTCTCCCCTGCATCACTGCGAAGGAAACCAGGAAGAACGAGTCAGCAACACACACCACAACTCCCCTAAAGACGCTAATTATGATAAATCTGTTTACACACTGCGGGGCAAAAACAACATCTTAATCATAATCAAGCCACATTAACAACAACAACAACAAAAATCAGTGGAGTGACTCAAAACTTCTGAGACAACAAAACAGAAATTTCATATGTTTTCTTTTTTTTTTCTTTTTTTTTAGAGAGAGAGCATGCAATTGACTTTGTTGGTTTGCCATTTCACTGAGGATAATAATGGAATGCAAGTTAACTCAATGCAGCTTAATTTAACTCAAAATGTTGTGTAATAACTGTATGTAATTAATATGAGAATGCACCAGAGACTTTAACAGGAAAGCCACACTATGCTTGGGCTATGGTAGGATGCAGGAATAAAGCAGAGAGATGGAGAGAGAGAGAGAGAGAGACGGAGATGGAGAGAGAGAGAGAGAGAGAGAGAGAGAGAGAATGTTTTTTAGTAAGAGATAATGTGAGCCAATTCATTCTATCAGAAAGGACAGAGGAGAGACAAATTGAAAGCAAAATGATAAACAAAAGAGGAGAGAACATAACAACAAATAAAAATTCATTTCATAGACCTAAGACACACACACAAACTGGGTACTTACTATTGCAGTTTCTATTAAATATCCAATCTGATGTGTGTGTATGTGTAGGTGTGTGTGTGTGTGTGTGTGGGTGTGCGTGTGTGTGCATGTTAAAGTGATACAGAGCTGTAACATAATATTTCAGCCATGTAGGGCAGGCAGGCCTATCATGTTTATAGTGTTTAAGTCAGACAAACTGACTCTAAGGTCATATACCTACAGAAAGGATCCATGCAACAGAGAAAAAAAACTCCTTAATACCAAATTGGTTCAGCAATGTCAGTATTTCACTCCACACGACCACCTCTTGTTTCTATGAACCTCTTCAATGTCGACAAAGAAGGAAACGAAAGCTTAAGAAAATATGTTTAAAAATAACTTTTCATCACTTTGGCCGTGATTACACACACACAGTACAAAGAAGCAATACCTTGAATGCCCATCACAATTCATAATTCTGGCTTCCCTTGAGAGAAAACTCAGCAAAATAATCACTCCCACTCGCTGTTGAAAGTCAGAAGTATTCGTCATCAGGATTATTTTGTCATAAGCAGCAAATCTTTCTCAAAGCTCAGCGCAATTATTTAAATCAATATGCACATTAGCCATAACAACAATGCTATATAAAGGATAATGTATTGGGACTACAACACTGCAGTCCCAACGGAGCTCTCCATAGCCTTGTTAGTTGCAGAGACAGAGAGAGAGAAAGAGACAGAGAGAGAGAAAGAGACAGAGAGAGAGAGAGAGAGAGAGTGAGAGAGAGAGAGAGATCTGAAACCTCCTAGGCAGAGGGGGAGAGAGAGGGAACATCTAAAGCTTCCCATTTCATGTTTAATTGATGAAGTTTCAATCTCCATATTCATTACGCATATTCAGAGAAGGAAAAAAAAATTAAAAATAACTTACATTGAACAACTGCTGTGAGCTTTCTGACTCCACCCTTCCTCCTTTCTCTCTCCATCTGACATCAGAACACAATTTCAGGTCAATACGCTTGAAGTTTCTGAGAAGACAGAGACTTCTCTAGAGAGTCATCGAGACTTTACATAATTTATTTCTAGAACCTTCTGGGAAGACTCTAAAGTGAACTATATAAGCCCTATGGTATGTATCTCTCTCTTATACTAGATATGGCACTATAAACAACAATACAAGACAAAATTTGTCATTTTTTGGCTAATAGTTATGCTATCATCTTCAAATGATCTGTGTTCCTTCAAATATCGACAGTTATCCCCCTGTCAGTTGTCTTCGGGTTTTAATGTAATTTGAGGTCAACATAAAAATGTATCCAATGCAAATAAACCCTCCACCGTTTGAACCCAGTGTGAAAGTGTAGGCTAGAGAAGGGAACGTTCAAGATTAGGAGAATGAAGTCACCGACCTCTGGTGGCTTAATTAAAACCCATTCCAAACTCATCTTTATTTAAACAGCTGGTTCTCAAACACAAACTTAATGAGTATGTTCCCGTCGAATGAATAACGCGACAAGCTTGGTCACCCATTAGCAATGATGACTTTTTCTATCGGTAGGCCTACATGTCATATCATTTGAGAGAAGAGACAGAAAATGTTGAAAAGGAAAAAACGCGTCTGTTTAAGTGAGAAATGGGATCTTAAGTGCCGACGGTTTGCCCGTTAAAGACAGAGTAACACAGAAAGAGGAGCTCTGGGAAGCGACTGTCTGCGTTTATGAATAATTCGGTGCGCGGTTCACACTCCGTTATGAAACATCTGTATAGGAGGAGAGTAGAGAAGAGGAAAACGGGTTGGAGAGAGAGACGAATCTATCAGCTCCACCTACACATATTGCAAATCAGTATGTTTCTCGAACCGCCTTTCCCAGGTGTATTTCTCTGATGAACTCTGAGACGGAAGACACGCTATGAGCGAACCGCACTAACGCCAAAGCGACTGACAAATAGACATAATTATCATGCTTCATTTACTCTTTCGATAACTTAAAATCTACATTCGTCACTCCCGACAGACTACCATATTTCTGCCCAACATGCTGTTTTGAGGAAGTTTTTTGTTATTGTTCATTTGAAACAGCTGTACCTGCATATGTTTAACTGATTAAACCCTAACTTGACTTGTGAAATTTTTTTTTTTTGGAAAAACCGTATTCAGTCAATGTCTAGGACCCCAGTCAGGAGATATCTGTACACAAACAAAAACATTCGGATGAGAAGGAAATTACTGCTAACTTGTCATAAAACAGATTATTCTTTAACCTTTCGGTGATTATTTTACTATTAAGGGTGTGGAGCGCTCTTTGTCTCTTGACAAAAGGGACAGCCCGTATGGTGTACTTCAAATTAATCTTATTTTCATTCAGAGCTACAGTGTTTTTTCTTCTTTGCGTATCCCGCCGTCCTCTTTTTATTATGTACGACCGACGACATGCCACCCACTTTGGTACAAACTCGGCGTGGTTAAACCACTTTATGCGTGGAGTGTCTCAACATTCTGCTTTGTGACAAGTGGCAGGCAACAAACGCCCTATCTTGACAGCCAGATGCGCTTTTGAAGTTTGTAATTCGCCATTCCAAACTGCCACGGGATACAGAAAGGAATAATTTTACAGTTGTGAGATATGCCTTTTTTTGAGTTTGCTTTCATTTTAACGCCGTGTCATATTTAGCATTTCAAAAAAGATCTCCGCGGCCTCTGAGATGAGGGAAAACATGTTTAACTGAGTTGCAAACTGAAAATCAAAGAAATCGTGGTAGCTTACACTGACTTTCAAGGAAAGGTAACATTGGGCATCAAATTGCAAAATCGAGAGATTATAACCGTGTCAATGAATTGGTATAGTGGGAAAAATTAAACGCGTGCAAGGACATTTACTGTCTGTGCAAACAGAAAATAGCGAGTTCAAAGGTTTAGACCAGTTTTCTCATACAAATCGATCGTGGGGGGTCGCAGTACAAGGCGTCTTCATCGGCGCCAAAGCACAACAACTACTGCAAGATTGATTTGCTGGATCAAAAGCGTTAGCGCTGTTCATAACCAAACTGAAGTCCACCATGTCTTCAGCACTGGGGATGACAACACCAGATTGGACGGTTCATAAAAATTCTCTTCAGGACCAGTGATTGTTCAGATTATTAGTTTAGGATTAATATCAAACCAACAACATGAGTTGCAAACAAAATGTAGGCCTATGTCCGAACCATACAGTGCCCTCCTCTGCACATGATAAATTCAAAGCTATTTTGGCTTCAAAAGGACAATCTGACTGTAAAACTCAATGTACGTTTTAGCTGCTAATGGAGTTCTGTTCTTTCTCTTTGGATACACATCACTCAGAAATTGTTGTTTTTTTTCTCATTTCCTGAATGTCCCTGAATGAATTTAGTTTGCACCCGCATGTGGGAGTAACTTCTGCTTGCCAGTCATGAGCAGCTTGTAATTTAAGGTTATGGCGATCTCTACTTCCAAGTCCTGCTTCTGTTCTCATAACTCTTTGGGTTTGGGTACATTTCACATACTTGTTTGGGCTTTTTCAAAGAACAGAAGGTTTAAGCGCACACTTGCTCTCCATAAATAAAACACACCACATTAAATGGGATACATTAAATCAATGAACACCTAAGGATGCTAGGTTGCTTATGCGTGTGAGATCTTTAACTCCCATGACATCCATACAACTGGTTAGGTTCCGGGCGGCACGGTGGCGCAGTGGGTAGGTCGATTCCCGGCGGGGCGTCCTTTCTGTGTGGAGTTTGCATGTTCTCTCCGTGTCTGTGTGGGTTTCCTCCGGGAGCTCTGGTTTCCTCCCACAGTCCAAAGACATGTAGGTTAGGTGAATTGGAGACACTAAATTGCCCCTAGGTATGAATGTGTGTGTGACTGTGTTTGTCTGTGTGTCTGCCCTGAGATGGACCAGCGACCTGTCCAGAGTGTTTCCCCGCCTTTCGCCCTATGAGTAGTGGGATAGGCTCCAGCACCCCCCGCGACCCTAATAAGGATAAGCGACTTAGAGAGTGAGTGAGTGATTACGTTCCTTGGGCATGATGGGAATTGTATTCCTTGACAGATGTTCTGCGATGGACCGGCGACCTGTCCAGGGTGTTTCCCCGCCTTTCGCCCTATGAGTGCTGGGATAGGCTCCAGCACCCCCCACGGCTTAGAGTGAGTGGTTAGGTTCCTTGGGCATGATGGGAGTATAGCACAGATAGTGCTTCAATACCAAAGTGTTTCTATGATTGCCTCTCAGTTTTAGGGTCATACTTGATCAACAGGTGGAATAATTTTTTTTAAGTATGAGCAAAGATTAAGTATGAGTTTTCTGTTAAACAGAAATGCTGTGTTTAAATTGATTTCCTAGATTTTCAGCCCAGCCTTCTCTGACTAAATCATATTTCTGTGTTTGACTCAAACTCATGGCCAGAGAACTGTTCTGTTGAACATGAACTTACAGGATTAGACAAACAAGCCTAAACTCTTCCTTGGATCACTGGTACAACACCGTCAGTCTTTCACAAGCTGTCATTCATTCTGTAATTGGTAGCTTCAGATTTTGGATTATAGTATAGTTTTCCATGCTTCATTGCAGCACTGGCTAAACTTCTATTATGGCACACTCGCCAACAGAGACAAATGGTGAGGGAGGAGTGAACATGTGGAATTTATTTGCAGGTTCCAGAATAAAAGTAAAACAGAAGGAATACAACTTTAGAAGAATATACGTTTAACTTTTTTTTTTCTGGGCTAAATCCTTCAGATTCTGGCCCAAATCCTGTTTAATTCAAAAACTGCTTCTTCTTGCGGGCCATCAGATTACTTAACAGCTCCACCTGATGGCCCAGTCCTGCTGCATTACCACTTCATACTTTATTCACCCACTCTTCATCTACTGCATATTACACACTGCACCAAGACACTTCACATGAATGCACTTCATATGCCCCAGACACTTTACCCTGTTTACCGTTCACTGTTTACCGTCTGCGAAGGAATGTACATTTGATAATAAGGTCTGTCTTTTTAACTTCACCTGCTGTGCACTTCATACCCTGTACTTATTGTCTACGTTTTTGTCCATCGTCCATGAATTTGCACTTAATGACAACTGTCTGTACTTACTGTCCATTGTCTTCTAATTCATTGTGTTGTAGTGTATTGTATATATTTTTGTACTATTGTCACTTTGTCCTACAGTCAACTGCTGTTTTATGTTTCATGTGCCACTGTGTTTCCTCCCTCATTCAGCAGTTGTGAGGAGACGAACAGCAGCTGCTGACTTGACTTGAACTATAGAAAACAAAAGAAAACACCAGAAAAATACAGTTAGTGCTGGAACAGGCCAAACCTAGACACAACCCGATCACGCTTACCGCCACAGGTCTGCAACCCCTCCACTGCATGCTTCACTGGACTGCACACAGTTTAAAATTCCACTTTGTACAGTGCAGTTCAGGTGGTAGATCCTGCTTAAATCACATGTAGGCAATGAATATACGTTTAACTGAGTTAAACAGACTGCATCTTAAAAAAGCTATGCACTCTGAAGTTTAAAAGGATATGTTAATATAAGCAATAAAAGCAGAGATGCTCAGTTGTAGGATACCATGTAATCATATTAGAACCGATATATTTTAACGCAGTCTATCAGGTAAGATATATGTCCAAATTACATGGTAAGACATTTAAGAAAGAGAAAGAAAAACAAAAGCTAACAAAAAAATGATATGTAGTCCAATGAGTCAAAACGGTTTTGTGGGAAACAGGAAAAAATCAGTGTAGGCCTAGTTGTCTTTGTATGGTGGGTTAATGATTTAAACATTTCACAGGACATAGTGCCAATAATTTTACTCTTGTAACTTTTACACAGCATCAGTCTTCCGAATTCCAAAAGGAGATTAATGACCCAGACTCAATGACGCACAAATTGACTTGATTTAGATGCGCTAATCTTAGCATGTCAAGTGGTAAGCAAATTAAGCTAGACTATCTGGGCACATTTCCATTACTTTCGCTTATGAAAGAGTTCGCTGTCGGTGAATGGCCTGTTTTTTTCGTGGCTTCGTCTGATCGTTGATAACTTAATAATTTGACAACTCAATTTGTTTATTAAAATGGCCAAATAAGGGTCATTCATTAATAACCGATTAGGTAACTGACAAAATTATGTGGTGATTAAACTAATAAATTTAGTGGAAATGAAGGTCTGCCTATGTCTGTGATTAATCATTTGTTGGCACTTTTAATACAGATAGTCACACCGATTTAAACGAGGCCGTTTCGAATTATATAAACACGACTATTTTGTTTGGTAATAAAACTTTGGAACAACCTTCAAATTCGCCAAGGAAAAAGGTTGTCCTCAGTCACGTGTTTAGGGCTTCAACCTTTAACTTTCTCTCAACCAAACTACAGGAAATAGGCAAACTTTCCGCCTGTGTTTATTGGACAGTTCAGATAGGCGTCCCACAACGGAAGCTGCGATTGGTGGAATCACAAGCTCGCTCACTACCGTACTACCTTGTCCTTTCAACGTGTGAATGTGTGTTATCAGTGAAAATGGCGAGCTGGTGTGTACGAGCTGTGAGACAGAGTTACGCTCTTGTAGCCTCCCCTTCATTACCTCGGTAAGTTAATAAAGAAATATTATTTTGCATTTTTCCTTTTGAGAGTATCTAGATAGTGTCTGTACCGCAGTTGGATGTTAACATTATTCTAGTAAGCTCTAACCGGTCAAGTTTTTGAGCTACGACATGTCATATCTGCTTTCGTAAGAACCTTGACTAGACTCACAATGTGTCTTCACAAACGGGGTGTTCTGTAGTCCATTTGGACTGTACGCGGTTATTGTGAGGATTAGTAATAGTTTATATCAAAAATGAATGTGGTGATGCTTTGGGGGCTGTTTAATGGAGACATACATTTTGTTCTCTGTTACCATCCCGGTAACTGATACTTGCTTGTCAGAGTCATTGCAGTAATTGACTAAATGTAGTATATCAGATGAATGCATTTTAATTCAGACCAGGCGTAAGATACATCCGACGTGGTTAATCATGTATAGTAGTACGGCTGTGTCGTGCAGTTGCATCATCTGTCACATTTTCCCGTAGGCTCAAGCATGATGTTAGCTAACTATGCTAGGTTATCAAGGTTAAGTTAAATTCACCGATGACCGTTGGTATTGTTTTGTCACCTAGCCTCCCGATGATGTTGGCCAGCAGCGTCGTTTGAAACGCGGTGTAATTTTTGTAACTTGTACAACAGATCGTGTGCTCTTTGGAATCGTTATCAAACCAGCGCAGTTACTATCGCCCAACCGACCGCAAAGTCGCGAATGACCATTTTCTGTACATACTGTATTTAGTCAACCACACAAGTCAGTCACCCCCTTGTGCCAGTATATTAGCTATATCAGATAGCAGCTACCTGTAATTCGCAGTTATGTGAATACCGGTAAACCAAGGTGCGGTATGCCAGCCAACACAACAAATCAACCATGCCGCCTGTTTCACTTTCACAGCATCACAGGCTGTCGGTGCTCTGAATTCAAATAATTACATTAACATCATATATAAGTTTATATCCGTCCTCTTTTCTTCCCTCTTTTTTCATTGCTCTCTTTTTTTCTCTTCTTTTTCCTCCAGGGCTTGCCCACGTCTACTTTGCACAGCAGCCCAGCAGAAGGCTAACGGAAAAGGTTCCGAGGAGGAGAATGGGGCTCAGAAACCAGAAGTCAGTCCAGCAGAGAAAGCCCTCTCCGAAGAAAAGGCAAAATTAGAGGAACAGCTTAAAGAAGTTACGGTAAGCATAGACCACACCTTCTTCAGCGCCCAATTAACTTCTCATTTACCCATAGTAAAGCTGTGTTCTATGCGTCCTTTCTTTCTTTCTTTTTTTTTTTTTCCAACACCTGATAGCATCTGGTGTTTGTATTGTAATCCAGTGGAGCAGTGATTTTCATATCCTGAAAATACTTTAGATTGACTTCTAACAGATACTTTGACTTATTGCATATGTGAATCTTTGTCTTTTACGCTGCTGTTCTCATGCTTGATTCTGTATCATAAAGATATAAAACACTGGACTACGATGAGTTGAAGTACGAGTTAACACCGGCCTGTGAGTGCTAAGGTTTGGAGTTTGGTCACAGGGCTTACGCCTGTGTGTCTTTCCATAGGATAAATACAAGCGAGCTTTGGCAGACACTGAGAACCTGAGGCAGAGGAGTCAGAAGATGGTGGATGATGCTAAACTTTATGGTGAGATTGTCAGAGGTTTATATCTTTATATTGGCGAAAGCTCAGAACTGGGATGTCTCGAGTTCTTCAAGACTTTGAAGATGAATAATTGCATTAAAATAAGAATAGGTTTATTAAAGGCAGACAAACGTTTTTTTGAAGCACTTTGTAAATTCAGGCAGAAAGGCTTTCAAGGTCAGGTCAAATCCTCTTCTTCTCTGAACTCTTCTTCCAGGAATTCAAGGATTCTGCAAAGACCTTCTGGAGGTAGCAGACATTTTGGAAAAAGCGACGGAGAGTGTGCCTAAAGAAGAAGTGACCTCAGAGAACCCTCACTTGAAGAACCTGTATGACGGCCTGGTCATGACGGAAGTTCAGATCCAGAAGGTTTTTACCAAACACGGCCTGGTGAAACTCAACCCCGCTGACCAGAAGTTTGACCCCTACGAGCACGAAGCTCTCTTCCATGCGCCCGTCGAGGGCAAAGAGCCCGGCACGGTCGCCGTAGTGACCAAGGTGGGCTACAAGCTGCACGGGCGCACCCTCAGGCCAGCCCTGGTGGGCGTGGTCAAAGCGCCCTAACAGATTCTACCTGTTACCATGACGACGTGTTGTTGCCTGGGCAACAGATTGGCTCCGGTCTGAGCATGCTAATCACAGCACCCCTCATGTTTTAGAGAGCCTCAAAGAGGCGGGAATCCAATATTCAATATCTAAATATCCAGATTATGGACACTACCCAGACTGACTGACTGATCTTGGAGTAAATAAATAATACGGAAATTTATGTAAACATATTGTTGGAGTCTATTTAAAGAGTGCAGTTAGTGAAGTGTCAAGTGGTGAAAAAGAACATACAGTCTACTGTTGAAGACACTTAGGCTCATTTATTCTCTTCAGTTTTCAGTCTTTGCGCTAACTTTTATCTAGGTTACATATTCAGTGGTGTTATGGAGAACAGTTTTGAAAGAAACAGTGCTTTTGAAAAATGACTGCTGTGTGCTTTTTACCACGACACTTGTTGACACTCTTAAAATAAGCTCGTTAACTGTCGCAGTTTACCAAGACCTGTCATAATGTATTCCAGAATGGTCAACATGGCCTGATTCCAACATGTTTCTTTTTTGGAGGGAATTTCCAGTAAGACTAAGTGAATTATGTTGATGCAAGTTTCCCATGTGGTATGTGTAATCTTGGTCTGTCAAACACACCTTTGGAATGACAAACCCATTTGTTTCTCTAACATGTTAGGGAAATGCACTTGGCTACTCTTTTTCTTTATTGTTTCACAGACAGCTGAGTTGTCAAGTGGGCTTGATAATCAAACAGCTAAACTCAAACGAGAAAGCATTTTGATAATAAAATTATAAGCCTCCATGTAATCTGAAGCATAGTGAACAAACATGATCTGTTCTCTTCAACACTTAGCTGTAAGGATCCAAGCCTTTGTATTACTGGAAGGTCCTCTCTATTTTTTTTCTTTTTTGATGCATCAATTACATTACGTTTCTTGTCCTCACAGTGAGAGTCTGTGTATAAATTTTCATAATAAAACGTAAATTAAATGGTAGAAGTGTAACACTCGTTTTTGTAAAACCAACATATATATATATATTTTTTTGTTCACCCAACACGGTACATTTTTGTGGCAGGCGTGTGCAGGTAGACGTTGCTTTTATTTTAGATATTCAAGTCATAGAGTTCGGATAGACGTGTCTATGGTAAACTGCTCCTGGAGAAATCAGATAAGCTTCCATTTCACATGCTCCGCTGTTCTGATTTAAATAGTAGATAAAATCGGCAGCTACAAATTGATTTTTCAACTAGCAATGCATATTTAAGCAAGGTTGCGCTAAAGACAATTCACTGCGCTGTTGACATTCCATACTTCCACAGTGTCGTGAGGGCTATGCATTGGTGGCCCACTATTAGAACACTATTATGTTTAATAGCAGAGAGACAGAGCAGGAACTAAAAATGTCTGTGTGAATCAGAGGCCAAATTAAGAGACACGACGAATAAAACATTTAAACTTGCCCAAATGAATTCTGCACTCCGTCCGTGGTTCATTTTAATGTAACGCCAACAAGAAGTATCAAAAATATCACAGATACTCTGTGGAAGATGGAGATGCGCTTTCAGCTTGCATGTTTTCCCATTCGCAATTGTCAATTTTTCTCTCACGTAACAAGACGAGGAAGAGAATGTATGCATAAGAAGGGAAAACATTTTAGAATGACGGTTCCGAAATACCGTCAAGTTCGGTTTCAAAATAAAGGCAAAAGACAACGTGGCATCATAAAGTTTGTGCACTTTAATACAAAACAAGAACTGACAAATGCCGTGTGCAATTAAAGTACAGTAGGATGTGAAAATTTTAACCCACCCTCCATGGTCGACTACTGAACTATCTTCTACAAACGCTGATCGTTCTAAACACGCTACGTTACACGGGAACCACCACTCCGCATTCTCAACCAATACAGAATAACGGCGGAAATGCTTTTCTTTTGTGTATTTCTTTTACACATTAGTCCTTTTTTTGTACAAAAGTAATAAAAATGCATCTGACATAAAATACTTAATATTTCACAGGTCAGTCTGTTTACAGCATGTTTCTCTCTCTCTTTTTTTTAACTTAAAAATATTTACATTACCTAAAATATGTCACTCAAAGTCACATAAAAATAAAATATGGATTTGTTTTGCCAATAGATGAGCCTGATATACAATTAGCTTGGCTGTGAAAGTTACCATGTGTGTAATTCAATAATCAATTTCATTTCTTCTCATTTCTGCTACTAGTAATTGCAGCAAACCATTCTAATACTGTTTTATAGGAATTTTAAAAAAACACACTGTATGTTTAGAGGAAAAAAAACCTCATGGCATCTCTTAGATAAACGTAACAATAACATTTGCCTTTTACACGTTTGGAAACGGACTCGTTTTTTGTGGGGTATAAAAATGAAATTAGGAACATCACCTGATCATGACTTTTAGTCATCTACAAAAATATCATTGTGACATGACCAGATATTTGAGGAATGCTCATTTCACACTATGCACAGCCTCTGAACCCCCCCCCCTTTTTTTTTTGGAAAATGAAGAAACATTGAGAATATAAGAATGAGACAGGTAGTCTAAGCTGGGTTCCATGCTGATAAATACTGAGTGGTCAAACGACAGCAGAGTTGAACTGAGCCTTTCTGTCCTCTTTTGGATGCTTTCTCAATCTGCATAACCAGTGACATCACAACACCCCAAGTATACAACAGCCAATCACTAGCGTTGGTGCAGAAGCAAGTCCTTTCTTGTACTCTCTGCTATCAAAATGGACATAGAGAGAAAAAAAAAACTGCGATGCTGAAAAAGGAAAATAACAATCTATGCTCTGAAAAGGTGAAAGACAGCAAGAGCAACCCATTCACTTCACTTCCCCCCCCCAACCGCTCCCCTCCCTTCTCATCACCTCCTTCCTGGTCTAGTTTTCTGTCATCCAGTGCCCGTTCAAAACTTCATTTACATTTAAATGGTGCCTTGGCCGCCACTTGCTACCCGCCACACAAAAGCCCTTGACTGCTGCCAACGAAAAGAGAGGATCAAAAAAAAAAACCCCCACCAAGATTTCCAAAGCAACTGCTTTTCTTTCATGCCTCCTTTTGATGGTCATCACAAGAACACTGAATTGTCACTGCTGTCTCTTTGATCATAAACAATTTCATTGTGTGAGCTGTTTAAAAAAAAAAAGAAAAAAAAGCCAGTTTGTGAAAAAAGCTAAAAGCTGTATGTTATACAGAGGATGGGAGGACAGAGAGGCAGTCATCACCCCGGGAGCGAAGGACGGGTCCTTCTCGAGTTTGGTTTTCATCAGAAGGATTTGATGATTGAAAAAAAGAACGGGTATGACTGGTGAACGAAGAGAAAGCTTTGATCGACCCTCCATTCCTCCCCGCTTTACTGCTATTCAAAAAAAAAACCCACGATGAAAAATGTTATTTTTTAAAGCCAAGCAAGCAAGCAAGTCATAAGATACAGGTTAATACCACTTCACAGCGAAGGCAGTGGTGGAAGCAAAGAGTTTTTAGAAACGCTATAGTTTCAACACCAGTGAAATAATGTTAGACATTGAGAACTGTTTGGCAAATGGTTAAAGTAGTGCTGACAAAGTCAGATCCATTATCAGGGCACTGACCAATCAGAGATCAGAGATATGATGAGTCAGTGCAAATTTACACATGTCAGCTGAGCACTGATAAAACCATAAACTACTATTAAAATCAGCTTTCTTTCATTCAAACGTGTTCATCACAATACAGAAAACCAAATGGGAGGAGAATAAAAATGAAGCTGCGATAAGAGTCAATATCCACACACATCCACATTTCTGTTCTATTCCTACCAAATCCACTTCATAACTTTGCCAGTTTTCTTCTCAAGCGACATCACTTTTATTTGGCAACTCTACATAATACCAATAGTGCTCAAGGGTGTGTGCTCTTTTCTTTATGGATCTTTGGGGAAGATAATAATAATAATAAAAAAACAAAAAAGCATTCCACATGACAATAAAAGGCTATCTAATTTACAAATTATCAACAAGCTGTACACATCATGGAAAAAATAAGGTTTTTAACTGTACTCTGTGGTGTAGCAAAAATATATTAAGAAGGCGTTGGCTTCGATAAAGACCTAAAAGGCAGTTCACTGGGACAGACTGTACAACAAGCAAAGACATTGTCATATTCTCATTCTCTGATGCCCAACGATGTGTCTTCAGCCACTCTCTTATCTCTACTCAGGACTATGATCTACTCAGTCTCTGTTAGATACAATCAAAACGGCATAGTGCTGTTCACCAAAAAACAAAACAAAACAAACAAACAAACAAACCCAAAAAAAATATGTACCTTTCCACTAAATGTACATATGCTGTACAGTTTCAGAAGCACCATCTCAAAAACCTGTGTATGCTTTAAAAAAAAAAAAAAAATTTAGTGTGTTATGTTAGCTTCTTCTACTCAGTTGTTCTCACAGCAACCAGTGAGAGATTTAAAAAACAAACCCTTATTCACACTTCAAGCATAAACCATGTTGTCTACCCGCTAAACTTATAGACAATTCTTTGTGGCCCAACCTACAATGACAAAAAAAAGGCTTTAAAGCCATCTGAACTAGACATTGGAGAGAGGTTAGTACGGACAGCATCCTAGTTAAATCCCCATGAGGAAAAATGATGAAGAAAGTGTCAAGGATCTAGGAGAAGAGGAAGCATGCTCCATCGTTTTTTTTTTTTTTTCAAATCCACGGCAAAAACGACACAGAAACCACGCACTGTTAAAAACATACCCACGAACATCCAACGAAATGAGAGGTGAGACGATAGCCAAACCCACTCACAGACTGAGAGTCACCAAGACAGAATTTGAACAGAAGACAGTTAAGATTCATGCATTCATATTTTTGGCAGGCAAGAGAAAGCTCTTGAATTAGGGGTCTTTTTTTTTAACACATGAAAAAGGTTCATGCCCACTTCAAAAAAGAAAGTGTGACTAAAGTGACCCCCCCCCCCTCCCATAACCAATTATGCACTGACTGCAGTGATACAGAAAAAAAAATATAAACGAAAAGGAGGAGGGCAGAAATAGCTTTGTTTTTGTTTTTCATCCCTGCATGATGGCCTAAACCTAAAGACATTCCAAAATCGATTTATGGGGGAAAAAAAAGAAAAATGTCAAACTGCAGCATTCTTCAGAGACGATTTAGCTGCCAAATGTCGACCCCACTCAAAGAGAGACTGAGGACTCCCTTAGCCACTTTAAAAAAAACAAAAAACAAAAAAGAACCAGAGTTCCTGTTAGTCAGTGGTTGTAACTGAACTTGTGGGCACAGTGGTCTAATACTCTGGGAACAGCCAATCAGAAGCCGTCTTCCTGGCGACAGATAAATAGCGAAAACCCTTAGACCATTAGCTTGTATAAATATACTCTCTCTTTGAGGACTCATTCAGTTTGTAAAAATATATATTTGTTCCTTATTAGACTGAAAAATTTTTATTCATTTTGTCCAGAAAGGGGTTTTATTCCTCCTCTTGCAATGTTCACATTCCTATTGGTCCAAAGCAAGACAAACACGAACAACTGTAGTTACTCAAATCCAGTAGTCTGGCCTCTCTCTAGGGACAAAAGTTCTTTACAAAGTTTGAGACAAAATGTAGAAGTAGAAAAAGAAAAAAAACAGTCAATGCTGCCACCTCGTTCGCTGTCGAGTTCTCAGCCACGAGGTGAATGTTAGGATGTATCCCGCGAGATCCATCCGCTTTCGGTCAGGAAATTCAGGATCCGCTTTTTCAGCACCTTGTCCAGGTAGCTGGGCAGGCGGCTTTTGGCGGGAATGCCCTGTCTCTTTTGCAGGTGGTCTTTGATGATGATGGTTTTAACTGTAAGGTAGCGAGTGGGGCTGAGGTTGAGGGAGTTGCACAGCACCTTCTCCCGGTCCGACAACAGCTCGAAACCTGCAAGGTTCTCGATGGCGGAGAACTCACCGTCTTTACCCTCCTCTTTGATGGCCCCGCCCCCTCCAGCGCCGGCCCCACCCCCTCCTCCTGCACCCCCACCTCCGAGCCCAGCTCCGACGCCTCCACCACTCGTTCTCTTGGAACTGCCCACGTTCTTGTTCTCCTTCCTTTTCTCCCGCTTGTGGCGCGCGGCTTCGTACTCTGCCGACTCGTCCAGACGTGTGATGCCGTTGCGTCGATAACGCTGGAGCTCGCGAACCTTTGCACGCAGTACCCGTTCTTTGTGGATGTTGTCAAAAAAATCCTCGAATTCTCGATGCACCATGAACTGGCACAGCGCCCGAAGCTTAGTCCGAAGCTCCTTCTCTTCCTTGGTGATCTTACGCTTGGGGGCAGAGGGCGTGGTCGATGAGCCACCTGTTACCATGGTGACGGTTGTGCCAGCTCCACCCAGTCCGACCCCACCCCCTCCGGCACCCGTGCCTCCTGAACCGCCAGGCCTTTCTCGCTCTTTGTCCTTCTTGTCTTTGCCCAGGAAGGCGGGCACCAGGTTGTAATCGCGGGCAATGTTTTTGCGGCGTTGGCGCTCCCGCAGCTTCCGAACGTACATGTCGACGTGAGCCCGCTTCAGCTCGATCTCCACGTCCTCATCGTCATAATTGACAGACAGCCCGCTGATCAGTTTCTCCGCCTCCTGGTCGTACTCTATCTCGTAGTCGTCACGGAGAGGCATGTAACCGAGCTGCTGCTGTTCGATGACTGACACGTCCAGCGGGGGCAGCGGGGTAGTCAGGCTGGGGGAGAGAGGACCACCGCTGGGGCAGGTGTGGTCTGTAACACGGTTGGGGATGCTGTCAGGGATGCAAGCCTTCCCCAGGTTTCCGTGGATATACATGCTGACGTAATGCTCCATGACTTCCTGAGGGGTACGGGATGGCCCGACGTGGCCAGCCATGTCCTCCTGAAACACAGAAATAGGTCACTGTCACTTTCTACACCTCCCTCGCTCACTTGAGCGTTTAACGTCCAAAGTTAAAGGAGAACGAGAAGCGTTCAGCAACAATGTGTTGCTTCAAAACGTATTCATGTTCCACAGTAAGAGGGGCACGGAAACAATGATAACGTATAAAACTGTTTTAACTTTACTTAAAAAGGTGTTACTGTTTCTTCAAAAGTTAAGGGATTGAAACGAACAACCAGTTTACTAAAAAGACACATAACTGAGATGCTGTCATTTCGAAGCTCGTTTCTTATGTTAGCAAATATAGCTAACCGTTTTAATTCTTCACGTCAAAAATGCAATTTTTAAGTAATCGACTAGCACAAGGGACCGACTCATTCAAAAAGTGTTGCTAAGTGGGCTGAACGACACTGCACAATATTTTGATACTTCCTGCAGATACAACTAGTGCTGCAGCATGTGTTATATGACTAACTGTGCATTTCATATTACTTAAGCGTGCTAGTAAGTTTTCAAAAATATCAGATAAAACATAACTCGTACCCAGTTTCCAAATCCATACTGCTCGATCGCATCGAGCAGCGACTGCTCTTCCCTACTAGTCCATCCTCCCTCCGCTTCTGGACCCCAGAGGGTGAAGAACCCACCGTCCACTTGCTGAAAACCGTGCCATCTCCGATGATTACCAATTTCGGCGCCCGCAGAGAAGCACTCCGGGCACAGTTCGATGTCTTGGCACTCGGTACAGCGAATCCGCAGAATCGTAACATCTGCAAGGCAGTTCGTGCAGTACTTCTTCCCCAGGTCGGCCATGTTGCTGGCTTCAGCTTGTTGTTGGAAGCAGCAGTGCCTCGGGGGGAGGGCATGCGTACTGGAGTGTCTCCGGTCAGACTACTGCGTCTCATTAATATTAATTTAATCAGCGCGAACGTCCCTGATTGGCTAACGTAAGCAGTATCCAAGACAACAGGAAAACATATATGTGTTCATTGAGGAAAAGCGCTTCCTCAGGTAAGTTGATGTCGTATTATTGATAGCGTCAGCTGTTGTATACATATAATCATGTGAAGCTACTACCTTACCTGCACTGTGTCGACATGCTTGCACTAATTATATACTTTATATTGCATTGCTGCTAATGTTGTACAAAACTACTTACTGACTGCACTACCACTTTAAAACCACAACTCATACAAAGATCAATGCTCAGTTCTACACCCAATGATACGCACTATGCCTTTCTTCTTTCCCGTGCCAATTTAGCCTTTACCTTTCCTTACTTTATATCCATATTTTTATAGTTCTGTGTTCTCTTTATATTTATATTTTATATTTATAGTTTAATTCCTTCTGTGTTGCTTGGTACTGCACACTGAATCTCAGTGTACATGTACAATGACAATGAAGGTATTCATATTCATATACATTTAAAATCCACATAAGAACAGCATACATCTGTCCTTCTTATGATTTTTTTTTTTTGTGTGTGACTTGCAGCTTGTTTTTTAGACCTTCCACAAGTTGCCAATTTCACAGTGAGAGTTTCAGCTAAGAGCTGAACTCAGTGTCATGGATGGGGAGTTAGCAGAGCCGAAGACAGAACATACTGTCACGTCTGGGGTTACGGAGGCAGTTGGGGGTGAAGAAATGCCTCAAGAAAAAACAGCTGCTGAAACCCCTGAGGCTTCAGCCGCCGAAAATGTGGGAGAGGGAGAGAGCCAAAAACTATCTGAGGACTCTCCTGGGGATGCAGCCATAACAGCTGAGAAAGAAGTAGTAGCAGGTCCAGAATCTTGTGAGACTTCTCTGGACTGCGCTGAGGAAGATCCAACCAACGCTGTGACGGAGAACACTACAGATGACAATGTCGAACAGCAGACAGCTGGGACAGAGTGCAGCGGTCTCGTGGAAGGGGAAGAGAGCACAGCGTCTAATGTTCCAAACAGTGAGGCTTTTGATGGTGGGCAGACTCCAGAAATCAGTGTTCTCCTTGAAGAAGCCCTCCTTAATGAAGCGAGTGTCGGAGCTCAGGGGGAATCACAAGTGGAAAACGAAGGTGACCTAAACCTTGACCCAGGCCATCCAGAGGAGGCAGGGAAGCTTAGCCCAAGCACGGAAGTCCCAGACCTGCCTGGGAAATTTGAGGAGAGGGTTGAAATTGAAGAGGAAGAGACAGGCCCTGACATAGACTATGAGGAACTTTTTATTGAACTCAAAGTGGAGAGGGAAGAGCTCAATAAGATCAATCTCCAACTGGAGGCCAAACTGGCCGACTACTTTCGCCGGAAAGCGATCGAGGCCTTGTACGACGGCATCCAAGGGATCTCTGACTTTGACCAGGACTACAAGGAGCACATCGAAACCTTCAGGGCGATGAAGTTGAAGAAATGCAGTGACATGGAGATCCAAAAGCAGAAGGCAGAGGAGCTACTCCAGGTGATCCAGAAGAAACAGGATCAGGTGGAAGAGGAGTGGAAAGCCTTTGTGACGCTGAAGCGTGAGGTCGCCGAGGCAACCCTGACCCAGAAGATGGGGAGACAAGAAGCCCGAGAGAAGGTGGCACGGCTGCTGGAGTCCGAGCAGAAGCTCCAGGAGGAGCTGTCCGCCGTGCGACAGGAGGGGCTCTCTCTCACAAAACAGACCCACAAGGCCCAGACGCTACAATTCATCGACGGCGAGCCACTGAAGATTGAGATTCAAGCGTACAAAGAGAAAATCGAGGAACGTAAAGGAGAACTCCAAAAACTACAGAAGAAGATTACAAACACAGTGCAGGTCTGTTTCTGTGTTTCTGTTGTACTAACATAGCCTTTTAGGTCTTTTTTCTTTATGCTGTCCATCTCAACCATTTTATATTGAATTTATATTTGAGTTGTCAGGCTTGGATCTATTAAATGGCATCTTTGATTTGGTCTTTCTCATTTGATGACTGCATATGTGATGAATAAGTGTAAAAAAATTGTTTTACAATCCATTCTGTAGAAACAGGACACAGGATTGGACACAGTGACTCTTAAACTTCTGCTTTAAAACAAATACAATATCTAAAGGTAGTAAAAATTAAAAAAAGAAAAAGATGGGAGAAAGGAGAAACAAGGGGCATAAACATTAAAATGATCACGGATTGATCACAAAGTCTGAGCCTTTTCTTAGTCATGCCTTTTCTTTCTTTCTTTCTTTCTTTTTTCCCCCTCAATGACAGGTTATGACCCATGTGAAAGAGAAGCTGCAGTTTTTGCGACTGGAGAACCAGGCCAAACGAAGCGAACTGGCTGAAGTGGAGGCTGTCCTGGCTAAGAAGCGTGACGTGTTGACGCGGACCAAACACGCAAGGGACTGCCTGCGCACGGACAACCTGCGTCTGCGCAGGCACTGCGGCCTCCTGGGAAACTTGTCCCTGCTGAGGGACTATGAGAAGAAGATCGACTCCTCAGAGAGACTGGAAGAGAAGCTGGAGGCGCTGAAGAGACAACACGCCGTGCAACTGCTCAGGACCTCCAGCATGAAGAGAAACATGAATCAGGAGATTCACTGACAGAGGGCACACTATCTCTCTCTCTCACACACACACACACTCAGACACACTCACATATGAATAAAATCTCCTCTCAGGAATAAATTATTACATGAATCACGTTGAATGCGTAAAGTTTTTTTTTTGGTACTGATTTCATTTGGTACTGATTTGACTTTATTTCACACCACGCACCACATCGCTCTTTGGTTACAAGAGAATATTTCAATGCTCTTTGAACTGATTTTGTTGATTTAAATTGGGTTATTTAAATAAAATCTTTTGTGAAAGGCGTGCAGGCTTTCAAGCTACCGTTACCACCCTGTGTTGATGTTTATGAAGATCAGCAGGCAGCAGATAACAAATCAGAGAACCATAATCTGATTAGCGTTGGCAGCATTTTGTCCTCAGAGAAACACAAAATGTCTCTCTTAAAAGGAGTCAGCTCAGCTTCTGGATCTAAATATGATGCAGACAGATGTTTATTGTAGATAATAATGTTTAAGTGACACCCAAGGAAAAATACAAAGGTTTTTAAAAAACAAGGGGAAAAAAGTACAGAGTTAAATGAGCCTGGAGCAGATAGTATAAATATCTGGAGGACAGAGACAGATTAAAGTACAGATTGCCCAATACCATAGTAACAAAAGTGACAATGAGTGAGCTGGGCTTCTGACTCTGATGCTGGCACATTAGGTTTACGGGCCATCAGCCATCTGTTATCTTAGAAGCAGGAAGTCATTCTTATTGTGCATAACTCTTATATTTGGGTCTTATATTTACAGTGAGTCTGGATGTACAATAAGTGAAAAACAGTTAGTGAGTTTTGAAATATTGGCAAAACATCAGTGTTACATTTGTAAAGAACTGCAGACAAACAGTAGGGGTTACATTTTAACAACACCAAAACCAATCATCCTTTTTTTGTATTGTTTAAACATTTAATAGATTCTTTTTTTTTAACATCTTTATGATGGGGGACCTGGGGTCGAGACATATTCTGCGCCCTCCTTTTGTGGTCAGTCTGTGAGTGGAACACAAAGTGGAGAAATACAAAAGAAAGAGTAATTGAGCATTCAGATAATGTTTATGCATGTATATGTAAAAGCCATATGCTTGTCATAAACGGAGAGATGATGATGATGGTGATGATTATCATAATGAACATGAGTACAGGAAAGGTAATTTGAGTAAGAGTTGGCAAACTTACACAAACTCAAACCTAGGACAAGATGGGCTTGGTGGATAGACTGCAATGTTTTGGAGGGTGATGGCATTTAAATTGACAACCTTTCCACAGCGACAGCGCAGCAGGGCTAAAGAAAGAGCGAATGAGGGAGAGGAGAGGAAGAATTCACTGTAGTTGAAACGAACACAGGGTTATCAACTCGTGAAAATGACCATTAACGAGCATTACCTGGTCTTTTGGTATCTTCTCGGGGAAAACTGGGGGAACGGTATAGGGTAGTGGCTTGTTCTTTCAGTGTTGATCTGTGAAGTTATTACAAAAGCAAAACTGATGGAGAAGCTAAAAAGACCACCAGAGAGAACTGTTGGATAAATCGTTTAGCCAAAGTAAGATGAAAAAATGACCCTGTGGTTTCCCCTGTATGAGGTGTGTGTGTGGTAGAGCTTAGCCCCAGACTTGGGAGATGATCCGTTGAAAAGTCTAAATTTAACATTTTATAGTCTCAAAACCAACTTAATTTTGAACTGTGTTGCAATATGAAATTGAAAACAAAAATAAACAACAACATATTTGCAATGTTTGCACTGTAACTGAGTTAATGGTTGTCTAGATAACAAATGACAAATTTAGCACAGAGACAGAAAATGTCAAATAATTAACCTAGTCCAAACACAGATTCAAGACACTCACGTTTCTGGTTCTGGCTCTAGTTCTGGTTCTGGTACATCACTGGCTTCCACACATACTTTATGACCAGTTTTCAACGTGTATCTGTTTAAGAGATGAAATTACAACAGCTATAACTAAGATAGAAAGTAAACAGCAAGCATAAACAAATAAACTTAGTGTTAATTATGAGCAGACTAAATAAACCATGTAAGTTGTGCAGGAGTATAACCGTAGAAGTACACAGTGTTACCGGATTTAGATCTTAAATCCAAATTTACATTGATTGTCTTACATGCACATGCAACGATAATGCAGAAGAAGTATGAAAGTGAGAGAACAATTTAAAAAATATATACATATGTGGAAAAGTATTTGTTCATTTGATGAGGGAAACACTGAAGTCCAAAACTCACATGATCTCAGTGGAGTTGCAGCCTTGTGTGGGCAGCCTGAGCTCCACAGTCACAACCAGACCGGGGTCTGGTGAACGCTCCTGTGTCACATTGCAAAGGCAGCCTGACCGCTGTAAAAACACTGAAAACAATGTCTTTCACTCAGTAACTTCTTCTGAACACTTTAGTGTAATGTTAGACGACATGTAGTATGGCTTGCAAA
The DNA here is from genome assembly GCF_902362185.1 of Chanos chanos. Lineage (NCBI taxonomy): Eukaryota > Metazoa > Chordata > Actinopteri > Gonorynchiformes > Chanidae > Chanos > Chanos chanos. The sequence continues at coordinate 28,424,891 of NC_044501.1, read as the reverse complement.
GCGCTATATTTAAAATGTTCAGGAGGTTCCAGAAAAGTATTTATTTTAAATAATTGTATATGAATATCCAGTGCATTTTGTAAGAGCAGTCTCGTTGCAAACCTTTTAGCGCCGATGAAGTAGTGAGTGCATTTGTGTGTGAGTGTGTATGTGCATGTGCGTGTGTGTGTGTGTGTGTGTGTGTGGAAAGGGCTGCTAGAACTGCAGTTTCCACTGAATTTCTGAAATCTAAAAATATTTAAGGTTTTATTTCCACATCTGTTACTTTTTTCGGTGGCTGTGACATGTATAGGAACATTTTAACGTTTGTTTTGATAATTTACCTTTAGCGTCAGAAACCTGATTGGCTGAATCAGATTTGAGATTTTCCTCAGGGTGATCTGTCCAATCCATGGACACCCACTCAGGAACAGGGCTTGTCCAGTCACTGTCTGGATGGACTTTCAGACAAAATGTCTGCTCCCACATAGGCTTCTTATCTGTTAAATTAGACAATAATTTAATCAAGATGATCTTCATTACGTTTCAGAAAATGAAGAAATGCAAGGAGTAGAGAAATCATAAAATAAAAAAATATTTGTCCATATTTGTTATCTTGCCAATAAATCACCTGTGATATAAGCTCTGGTGAAAAAGACTAATAGTGTTGCCCTATAAAGAGGAACAGAGAGATAGACACAGAGAGAGAGAGAGGGAGAGAGAGAGAATTCTGACTTACTCTGAGATGTGGTGGGTTGAAGGTTGAGACTGACCAGCACATATATTGCCAGTAAAGTCAATGCCATACCTAAGCCTTGAAGTCAATTTCTAACCAAGTCTTTGTGCTAGAAAGAAAGTTTGTAAGTGGGTGGGGCAAAGGTCAGGAGAGAGGTGTGTGAACATATGATAGGCTTGTGGTAGACCCACCTCACATCTGAAAGACTAGGGTGCCAATAGATTTGACACACATATAGAAGTGGGTATAAATATGTGAAAAAGGAGCCAAAAGTAGCCACCCTGAAAAAAAAACACAAGCACTAATAAAGCGCAAACTGTATCCAACTTATTGTGATTTTTTTCCTGCCCAATAGGGCAAAACATGTACTTTCAATGAGTTGGGAAAACTATCCAAAAATCTTTTTTCCCTGAAATTAGTAGATGTCTAATTCTATGTTTGTATAGTGTCTTCTGTTTTTGCATCGTTGTCTGTCAGTCCCAGCATACAGGACACTGGTAAAGACCATATTTTTCTGTCAGTCCCAGCATACAGGACACTGGTAAAGACCATATTTGTCTGTCAGTCCCAGCATACAGGACACTGGTAAAGACCATGTTTGTCTGTCAGTCCCAGCATACAGGACACTGGTAAAAACCATATTTGTCTGTCAGTCCCAGCATACAGGACATTGGTAAAGACCATATTTCAACAGGAAAATGAAGCTCCCAATGTTGCCAACTCCAGAGACACACAGTGTACAAGAATTATGTATGATCTTAATGATAATTTCTCCTGTCTGGAATATTATTCAGCCCTCACAAGTCCTACGATATCTAAAATAAGACCCTAAATGACAGGAACATGGGAGAATCTGCAAAATAGTGTCCATAAAAAGACCACGGCAACAAGAGCTAAAACCAACGTACCAATGCATTAAACAGGAAATACACAGAACAGGAAATGAATCAAACAGGAAAGAAGCATGGTTCATGGGGACCACATGAATGCGGTTATTGGTATTTCACGACAGATTAAACATCTGATTTTACATGTACACACACATACACACACACACACACACACACACACATATATATATATATATATATATGTGTGTGTGTGTGTGTGTGTGTGTGTACGTGTGCATGCGCGCATGTATATATAAACATCTGTGTGTGTGTGTGTATATATGTGTATGTATGTATGTATATATATATGTATGTATGTATATACAAACACACGCGCACACACACACACACACACACACACAAAATATACTTCTACGTATACATACACAATATACTTATGTATATGTACATCTATGTGTATATATATGTATGTATAAAACTCGAATAGACTAATAGTTTCAACCCAGCAGTGAGTCATTAAATTCACCCAAATTGTGCAGTTTTTCAACTCAACGTTTTTAGAGTGTATATACATTTATTACAGTTAATGTCAGCAGTCATAGCATTTAACAGTTTGACTTTATCCTGGCTAGGCCTTGTTTGGTCAAGGGTATTGTGTTCTTTAAAAGACATACCATGGGAATTTACACTTGATCATTACAGCAAACCATGAACAGCAAAATATATACAGCTTTGAACTCAGTCTCAAGAATGATTTATTATGAACAATGCAAAATTACAGGCACCAAACACAAATGAAAAGATTTTTAAGCACAGAACAGTCCCAATACCTAATTGACTCCAGGGCAGTTTGTGATGAAGCTGTTTACTTCATACAGACAGTTTACATTATGGATTAGACAACAGCACAGTTAACTGGTCATTGTGCCAGTAAATTGGTCTTTGTGACGTTAGCTCGTTCAGTACACAAGTGCACACGAAACATGACATTGAGTTGACAACCTTACAGCAAGCTTTCTGTCTAAGTTAGTCATTTTATAAACATGATGTCTCTATGGGAACACGATTTGTAAAACCCTTCGGACGTTTACCGCTGAACGACAGTTGTGTACACCCAAGCCCCACTTTCCTCTGTAAGATCTTAATTTTTGATATATTCACAAGAGGAGGGGTAAACCTTTTTTCACATTTGGGCCTCTTACCTCCTTATCATGGAGTCTCATTCAGGATGTTTAGCTGCTTACGATACGTTGTATTCACACTAGCAAATATGCAGAGGCATGTCTAAAGGTACAGAAGATTAATGTGAGAAATGTCATACTTAAGGACATTTCTAAAGCTATGGAATATTAATGTGAGACATGTCATTTTTAAGCACGTTTCTATAGCTATAGAATATTAATGTGAGACGTAATTTTTAAGCACGTTTCTGAAGCTATAGAGGATTAACGTGGGACATGTCATTTTTAAGCACGTTTCTGAAGCTATAGAGGATTAACGTGAGACATGTCATTTTTAAGCACGTTTCTGAAGCTATAGAGGATTAATGTGAGACATGTCATTTTTAAGCACGTTTCTGAAGCTATAGAGGATTAATGTGAGACATGTCATGTTTAAGGACATTTCTAAAGCTATGGAAGATTAATGTAAGACATGTCATTTTTATGCACATTTCTAAAGCTATAGAATATTAATGTGAGACATGTCATACTTAAGGACATTTCTAAAGCTGTGGAAGATTAATGTGAGAAATGTCATACTTAAGGACATTTCTAAAGCTATAGAATATTAATGTGAGACATGCCATTTTTAAGCACGTTTCTAAAGCTATAGAATATTAATGTGAGACATGTAATTTTTAAGCACGTTTCTGAAGCTATAGAGGATTAACGTGAGACATGTCATTTTTAAGCACGTTTCTGAAGCTATAGAGGATTAATGTGAGACATGTCATGTTTAAGGACATTTCTAAAGCTATAGAAGATTAATGTAAGACATGTCATTTTTATGCACATTTCTAAAGCTATAGAACATTAATGTGAGACATGTCATACTTAAGGACATTTCTAAAGCTGTGGAAGATTAATGTGAGACATGTCATTTTTATGCACATTTCTAAAGCTACAGAAGATTAATGTGAGATATGTCGTTCTTAAGGACATTTCCGAGAATAGCGCTCATCAATTTTCTTCATGGTCTCCTGCACCCAGCTGAGTTGAGGGTCAACACAGAAAAAGGCCCTTCTCCATTGGGCTATTTCAAAACTATATTTGACCCAAAACAGATTACAAATGTTTGTGTTAATTTAATTTCAGAATTTATCAAGAGTTTCATCAAATGTTTCTTTTAAATTAACTTTCTTCTAACAATTTTGGACTAAAAAGAACAAACAAACATTAAACAAATAAATAAAAAACATGTACACATATGTGGGAAAAAATGAGAGAAAAGCATGATATATCTCCTGATGAGTTCTAAAAAGCTAAACTTACTCAACCCCACTACTGTAAGTTGTATTATGAATTTAGAGTACATAAATCAATACACTGTAAATTTCATGCAGGTAAAGATATAAACATCTGCTCTTTCCAATTTTTTTGTTTAAAATTGAAAATGACAAAAAAAAAACCCCCAACAAGAAATCTAAACTGAATTAAATGAAAAGATAGAAATTAATAATGTCAAGTTTAAAAACTCATAGTGTAACTATTGATTTGACATGTTGCAAAAGTTCAAAACTTACATGATCCCAGCTTTGGGGCAGAGTGAGCTCGTAAATGAATAATCCCTCAGTAGTCTTACGGGGAAGCGGTAACGATGAAATCTGGAACAGCACATGGTAGCTGTGGAGTTAGCTGTGGAAGTAGAAGTAGAAGTACTTTATTGATCACACACACACACACTAGGAGCAGTGAGCAGTGAGCACACACACACACACACACACACTAGGAGCAGTGAGCAGTGAAATTCAACCTCTGCATTTGACCCATCCAATACACACACACTAGGAGCAGTGAGCACACACACACACACACTAGGAGCAGTGAGCACACACACACACACACACTAGGAGCAGTGAGCACACACACACACACACTAGGAGCAGTGAGCACACACACACACACACTAGGAGCAGTGAGCACACACACACACACTAGGAGCAGTGAGCACACACACACACACACTAGGAGCAGTGGGCAGCCGTAGTACAGTGCCCAGGGACCAACTCCAGTTCTTTTTCCCGGTGCCTTGGTCAAGGGCACTGACAGGAGTATTAACCCTAACATACATGTCTCTGATGCTGGAGCACCCAGCGGAAACCCACGCAAACACGGGGAGATTATGCAAACTCCACACAGAAAGACCTGGGACATCTATAGCATCTATAACCTCTGCCACACCAAGGATGATGTTAGTCAGACATTCAGGATTTATGGTGTCATTGTTAACAGGCTGAGTGTGACCACACCCTGATTCATGTCTCACAGTATTATAAAAAGATTCTGCTGAATGTCAAATAAACAAAGAACTTTATCAATTTTATTGTCGCCTTTCCCAGAATTGGCAGATACTTACATATTCTGTGAAGTAAAACAAAACAGACCAAAAATCTCCACACAGTACAGTACAAACAAATAAAACCTTCTTTTTAACCAGCCACTGTGTTTTAAATCTTGTCTCATTTTGTAAGAAAATGACAGTTATCATTAAAAAATACAAGCATGAAATTTACTTGAATATATGGAGAAATCACAATGTTAATGTATCTTTACCTGCACAAAATTCACAGTGTTGTAATTTATGTACTTTAAACTCATAATGCAACTTACATCGTTGTGGCAGCGTGCTGGGGAAAAAATAAGAAAAAGAAGAAAAGAAGTTATATATGAAAATATAAAACTATTTAACTATATACATGTTTTGTGTGTGTGTAGGTGTGTGCGTGTGTGTGCGTGTGTGTGTGTGTATGTCTCTCTCTCCTGTTTCTTAATTCAGTGAATGAGATATAGGTCTGAGTTGTTGGTGAGTGAACTGCTAAAGCAAGATTCTACAAGGAAACCAAATGCCAAAATGTGGTCCCTTCAGCCAGAACACCGGCACCTAAACCATTAACCATGAGTTTACAGCATGGCAACCTCTGAACTTTACTTTTCTTTTTTCCTCTGAAAGATATTGGTGTCCATTTTACACTGGCCATAAGTTTTGGAGGCGTCTGATGTGACAAATTCCGAACAGACATTTATGTTTTGTGTGTGTTTCAGTGGGGAGCTGTGTTGACTGATTACTCACTTCGCAAGTTCTTCCCACAAACTTATGAATGCAGAGGGGTCTACACAGACATCCTCACCACAACTCAGTGTTTGTCTGTCACACATATGGACGAAAAATGGAAAAAAGTGTTACGAGTTACAAAGTGAAAATATTATATTATATTTGGTCTCATATCTTTTGCATACGAGGAATCGTTTTCTCTTTGTCTATTCGTCAGTTTTTCTTTATCTATTCATCTTCTTAAGCAAGATCAGGTCAGATCAATCTCACATGATCTCAGTGGAGTTACACCCAGGACCTGGAGGTCTCATCTCCATCTTCTCAACCAGATCTGGTCCAGTCCAATACTTCTGGGTTTTACTGCAGTGACATTTACAGTTTTCATTCCCTGCTGTGGAGGAGGCTTAACAATATAAAGAAAATGTATGGAAATATTCTTGAAAAATCTGGAATGGTATGGCTTATGTAAAATCTCTTACTGAATTCAGATCCAATTTATCAAAAACTTAATTCTCAGCCAGAAAGAACAAGCAAGAACAACATTTTTGGCCAGTTGAAAACAGACACCATTTGTAAAACAAACAATTAAACAAACAAACAAACAAAAAAACAACCTGCTGTGTTAAGGTTCTTTGCCAAACCTGTCATGTTTACTGTGTCTGTCACGTTCTCCGTTGAAGTCACATTGTCTCTCTGGCTGGTATCTGTCTGCTCAGAATCTGCTGACTCCACTTTTACCATGTCTGTTTTGGTCTTGACTTCTACACAAAACTTTTGATATGTTACTGGAGCCTTGTCTATAAAGAGGAGAGAAAACACAGTGCGCTCAGGTAACTAATAACTAATGACAACACGGCTTGTCATAGCAAAACACATCGCACATCATAACTGTCATGAAAATCACAATTATGGCAAGAATAACTATTATAAAACTGACATGAGTATATACAGATTAAACAATGAAGTGCTTAAGGAAATGTTACTCACAAGAATAGCAGCTAGGCAGTTCTGCTGATTTACTGTGAACAAACAAACAAATTAACACACACACACACACACACACAAATATATATATGTTTATATGTGCATGTATCATGTATATGTATATGTATATACACACACACACACACACATATATATATAACGTTTAAGTTTTGTGTGTGTTTCAGTGGGAAGCTGTGTTGACTGATTGCTACAGGATCAATACTCACTTTGCAAGTTCTTTCCAAATATCCATGATTGTAGAGGAGTCTACACAGACATCCTCACCACATCTCAGAGTTTGTCTGTTACACAAATGGACAAAAGTGTTTTAAGTTCGGTTCTGAGTTTTGTGCTGGTTTCAGTGTCCTGTCATGTTAAACCAATATACAAACCAAACTGCTGCTGCCCAAAAACTGGGCTACAAACTAAATTGTGATTAGGGTGAACTGTTGGATTCTAAAGAAAGTTCAGGAACAAAGCTCACATGTTCTCAGTGGAGTTACACCCAGGACCTGGAGGTCTAATCTCCATCTTCTCAACCAGATTTGGCCTTCTCAAATGCTTCTGTGTCTTACTGCACTGACATTTACTGTTTTCATTCCCCACTGTGATGGAAGTTTACATACACACACACACACACACACACACACACTAACTGTAAGACATTTTTTGGGTAAATATCTTTCCTAATATCTTTGTTTCAAACATTTCAATTCGTGTCAAAAATCTCTTAACTCATCCTCATCATTCAATTTAACACAAGTTTAATTTCACGGTAACATTCACTGCAAGAAAGAACAAATAAAACCCCTTTTTTTTGGCAAATTGAAATTACACATCATTTGTAAAAACTTACCTGTTGTGTTATGAATCTCTAGCCAATCTGTCATTTCTGTTATATTTCTCATGTTCTCCACTGAATTCTCATCCTCTGTCAGACCCGTATCTGTCTGTTCAAAATCTGGAGATGGAATCTTTGCCATGTTTGTTTTGATCTTGACATTTGTGCAGAACCTTTGATATGTTACAGGCCCCCTCTCTATAGAGAGAACAGAAAACACATTGCACTCTCAAAGCTAATGAGAACATTATCATAGAAAAATACATTTCACATTGTTTTCAGTTTCGTTAAAGAATATAATATCAACAAACTTCACGTATTGTCTAAAACTGACATGGTCTTTGGGTCAAGGGATTAGACTTACTGTGGACAGCTGTACAGTGCTGAGCAGCGGAGAACTGCACAGTTACTATAAGGCTCCCAATGAGCAGTGGAAACAGCATCACGGTCTGGTCCCACTCAGTCACACTGACACCAAAGCCTGACTGAAAATGATTCAGAATGAGAAAATGACTGGGACGATACACAGCTGCATACAGCAGGAAACGTACATTACTGCGTAGCATGAAGGTCCCTCAAAATCAAGAGTTGCTATTTTATCTCTGTATCTTGCTTATGTCTTACTAAAGCATCTCTGAAAAATGCACTAGATTAAGATGCACACACACGCACACACAAACACACACACACACACACACACACACACACACACACACACGCACTCACCTCCTCCTCCTCCTCTTGAAAACTGTTGCTGTGAGTTTGGTAGCTGTATTTCAACCATTATAAAATATTTCCTAAGACTTTTTATGAAAGTATTCTAAAATTATTGTAAATTAGTTGAAGTGCATTACTTTACAGTATGTCAGTTTTGGTCAAGTCATGTCCTTTTGGCCTTCGCCACTTCATTTTACCTTTGAACCATCCAGAGAACTAAAGCAACATCTCACAATGCATCATCCTTACAGCACTTAAGGCATCCTTCACCCTTTAAAATAAGAACATGTTCAGAAATGATATTATTGCTGTATTAACAGCAACAGTATTAAAAACAATATCAACAGCGACAAATCATGTAAGTGCCACACGCTAACCCAGTCTGCCATCCTTCGGCTGGGTCTGAATGACAAAGACCAGCCAATAAGAAAACTTCCAAAGGTTCCAAAATACGAACTGTACTGAATTTAAAAAACAAGGCTTGACCTTGGTAAAATAAAGGAAATAGAGACATGGTAACCAATGTGTTTAACAGGAAGTGCAGAATGAAATCTGTGTAAAAAACGCTTTTTCCCCAGCACTAGGTCATATTTACTGACTATTTTTTTATCATTTTAAAAGACAGAGTCCACAACTTTACAGCGAGCTTAATGTCTAAGTTTGTCATTTTAGGAACATGCAGTAGGCCCACATGTAGTGTTACAGACACTAATTCTTTGAGTTTTTTTTTTAGTTTTGTGTCCTCCTTAAACTGAGTAGGACCACAAAGTAGGATATACCTGCCAACATGAACCACTACATGGTGCTGAAAAGAATACCTGTGCTGATATGTGTTACCGCTATTGTCCAGCAGATGGTGCTACCAACAAAATTCATAACGGGGTCTAAGAACCTAATACCTTACCACCATATATCCAGCGCAAAGATGTAATCCAGCGCAGCTACCAGTACGTTTCTCGTAACAGATATCCTAGAAAACAACCCAAACAACCGATCTGTCGATTTGGACATTCAGTACAATAAATTTAATTTGAAATTCAATTTCAACTGAAGGCACTACCCTTGAGTCACTAGAATCTGTGGAGAGCAGCGTGTGGCAGATAAAATGAAAGGAAAAGAAAACATGGATAGTGTGGTGTCATTGTGTCCTCTGAAACACAAGAAATGTCCCCTTTAAAAAGAATGAACTCAATTGTAATTGATAGCATTTAATAAGCATAATGTCAGACACCAAAGACAAGTTTTAAGCAGAGAACAATTTTCGTAGTGAATTAGCTGGAGCACAGTTTAAAGTGTAAACTGTTTAATACCATAGTAACAAGAGTGTCATGTCTGTGAGCTGGGCTTCTGACACCAGAACATTCTGGTCTGGGCAAAGTCATAAGTGACGGGTCACTTTGCTTGTAAACTGGTCTTTGTGACATTAGCACAGTAATTACTCAAGCAGTCAGTCCACAATAAACCTCCCTCTCAGGAGATCATCTTCATAGTAATTCCTATATTTCAAAACACAGAGTTGACAACATTAAAGCCAGCGTTATGTAGGAGGAAGTCATTTTACAAATATACGTCTCTGATAGCACAATTTGTAAAACCGTACCGAAGTTGACCGCGTGAGTGACAATAATAGAAAAGCAAGCCTCACCTTTCTCAGGCTGCAAAACACAAATGAAAAGTGGTGAGCAATGCTATCCCCTGTGTGGTACCTCGAATAAATTTAAAAAGATTTGGGACCCCTTTTTCCAGTATGTTAGACGCACTTCCTTTACACACATTCCAGACTGAGTTGCTCCTTATATCATTGTAAAATAATAACATGTGCAGCAATGTGGATTGTGTTGTTAATTTTACTGTGTGGCTTTTCCCTTTTTTAAAATTTTTTTTCTTCTTTTAATCTATTGTATATTTTGTGTAATCTTAATTTGTGTGTGTGTATGTGAATGGATATATGTGTTGTTTATGGGTGGGGGGTAACGCAACTGTAGTTGATACAATTTTCTCCTCTCTATACATATTCTTTTTTGTTACAAGTTCACTTTGTATTTGAAAATTAAAGTGGTGAGCAATGTCTGAGTAATTCACAAATACGGTTTTCATGGTTAAATGAAACCCAGCAGTCAAGATGGTCAGTTGTACAAAATAGATTTATTAAATACAGTAGAAATGTATTATCATCATTCACAATAAAATACCTTATTAAAGAAAAATAAAAAACAGTCAAGCATGGAAGGAATAAGGAGACAGACAGACCAGGCAGCACAATAGGACACAGTTGGGGGGAGTGATGAGTGAGGGTGAAAGATAGAGAGAGAGAAAAGAAAAAAAGAACTTACCACACCACTTCACACAATCAAACACTATACCTTGTGACTCACTACAAACCACTGCACCCAAAAACCAACCAACCAACCAACCAACCAACCAACCAACCAAACAAACAAAAATAGGACAACCTTCCTGGTCCTCTACGGTTTTTACCTTCCACATTCTATTTCTTCTTTCACTCCCTGGTATTTGTCCAGCTTGTCCTTCTTTTTGACGTTAACGTCATTTAAGATTGCCACATCTATCAGCACTGCTGTTTTGTGCTCCTTATCTATTATCACTCTGTCTGGCTGGTTAGACATTACTTGCTTATCTGTCCATCCAACATATATCTGTCCAGAGAAGAAGCAAAGGTAATGCAAAAACTCGTACATCAGATTCTCAAAGACACTAATGTAAATGCCTCAAGTATCTTGACTAAGTATACAAACTCAAAAATAAACAGGTAACTTTCTTAGTTTAATCTGAGCAGCCATTAGTTAAAGTGAGTTAACCTAGTTCTGAACCTCTTCATACAATGGCATGTAAACACAGTTCAGCAGTTTTATTCCATGCTCATGTGGTTATGAGGTTGTGCTGTGTCTCTCTGGAAAACTGCATCTTGCCTTGTTTCATGCCAAGCAGCTTTCCCTCTGTAAACATTACCTGTTAAACACATTGGTTACTGCACCTGAGTTTTCATTCTTTTACTCAGATTAAGGGTTGTGTTTCATATAGTTTGTCTGAGCAGTAAGAAGGTTTCCATCCTATCTTTTCTTAATCTTGCAGGCCTTGCTGAAGGGTGGTAAAGACTGAGTTAGCATGTAGCAGTTACATAAAACGTGTACGTTCATAAAATCATACAACAATAATGTCATTTCTCAGAATTTTTGTTCTCAGGGTTTACTGATGACTTTAGCAGTGCAGAGATGTTATATTGTGAAGTGTTGCTTCAGTTCTCCACACGGATCAAATGCAAAGTGAAGTGCAAAAGTATCAGAGTGAAACAGATCATCGTTTTGTGGGAACTCCGCATTACTACAGATGAGATCTTGTGCAGCAGTGAGCTAACAACCATTCACAATACTTTGAGGGTATTTTATAATTATGAAATAGCAGCACACAAACTAACCTAAACAGTTTTCAAAAGGAAGCGAGAAAGCGAGATCCAAAAATTAAAAAACAACCACTCCTCCTTTTGTGGGAACTTTGTACCACCCATTTAGAGACACTTCCTGCTCTACACAGTGGTATATAAAGTAGTATCTGCCCCCCCCCCCCCTCTTTATTTCTCATTCTGACTCATTTGCAGTCAGGCTTGGGTGTCAGTGTGTCTGACTGAGACCAGACCATGATGCTGTCTGTATTGGTCTTTAGGAGCCTGATAATAACTGTCTCTGTGCAGTTCTCCACTGCTCACAGTAAGTTTACTCTCTCTCTCTCTCTAACCAAACAATATGTCAGTATGAGATCACACACACGGTTTAATGCTATATTCTCAAGTGGTTGTTATGAAATGCTATCATGTGTGTTGTGTACTGACTGAACATGGTTCTAGATGATTGTTTTTGAAGTTCCTTGTTAATCTTTCATATTCTCTCAATAGACAAGGTTCCTGGAACATATCGGGAGTTTTGCATGAATGTCCAGTCAGTGACTCGCTGGAGGACCAAGACATATATAGACATGACAGAGACTCAGACGGAGTCAACGGGTGCTGAACAGATAGACCAGACTTTTAATAAAAAAAGTTGCTTTTTAATAGATTATATCTGTTGGTCTTCTCTTCTCAAACTCCACTGCCTGAGACATACCTGTATTAATGTCACTGTATTCCAAATCTCCTCTAATACATCAAGAGTTTTGCATAAACATCAAACCGGGAACTCTGTTGTCTGAGATGGATGCAAACCTCATAAAGACTCACACAAAGCCTCCGAGTACTGAAACGAAGCAGGAGTCAGAGACAGACCTGGCAGAGACTCATACAATGGCAATGAGTACTGAAGAAACAGAGAGGAGTGACAGACCACAGGATTTGAAGTCAGCAGGGAAACTGATGTACTCGTCAGAAATGCCAGATTGGCCAGTGGCTCTTACCACAACAGGCAGGTTTTCATCAAATGATGTCTTTTATCATCAGGCTACGTTGACAGAGATAAATGGTGGAATGTCAGATAACGTGTGCTCTTGCTTGATCTTCTTCACTATGAATGCTACTCAAAAAAGTTGCAGTAAATTATGAGAAGAAGTGATATGATGTAAGCTGTATTCCAGTGATGCTCCATTTCAAATACATCAAATTTCAAATAGTTTACACACTGGTGAGAATTTTTAGAGAAATTATGATTTGATATTTATTGTTCTGCAAAATGTTTTGCATTCACAGACAGAATAGAAATTGATATATAGATGACAGATAATTTGAAGAAAATGATCAGATACATGTCTTATTAAATATGTTAATTTCTTTTAACATTGTTAAGCTTCCACCACAGTGGTGCATCAAAACAGTAATTGCCGCTGTAAAAAAACAGAAAAGTATTTGAGAGGACCAGAGTTGATTAAGAAGATGGAGATCAGACCTCCAGGTCCTGGGTGTGATTTCACTGAGATCATGTGAGCTCTGGATGTTCACTTTTTATGTAATTGTTTACACAAAGACAAAACATTTTTATTAATTGACCTTCAAACCCATCCAGTCAACAAAATTAAACATAAATATAAAAATGGTGTGTGTGTGTGTGTGTGTGTGTGTTTGCGTTCATAATTAGGATATTCATAATTAGAACATTCAGTTTTAAAACTAAATGTCCTAATAATGAATATCCTTAGTTTATTTTGGAGATTATTTATCAGTTCATCAGATTCTTCTGTGTTCTCTCCAAAATGTGAGATTATTTTGCCCATTTCTGTTACAGACAGGAGCTGAAAAGTGGTCAAGAAGTCTGTGTAGACCCCTCTCTGGTCATGAATAATCAGAAATCTCCTACATTGCCAGCGTTGACCACAGAGCAGTCAGACTGGGCCCCACTGAAAACACACACACAGAAAACGTACCTTTTTTCTCTTTGAGCTTCTTTGTTGTGAACTTGCTCAGGTTGTCATAACAAACTCTTCCAAGGTTCCCATACTTTTTTGTAGAAAAACTAAAAAGAAAGCAGTAGATCTATGCAATTTTCATATTTCAATTCAACATGGTTAAGATTTCATCCACTGGTTGTGCTTCTGAGGTGTACAGTTCTGACATTGTTTTTTGTTCTAGAATTTTTTACGACCATCCTAACCTGCATCCCACAACAGTCTCATCCACTAAACCTGGAAGGCTCAAGTATGCAATTGTTTTTATATTTAATGTGTTATGCTTATATCCCTTTGAAAAATAATATAAAAATGTTTTTTACAGTATACCAGGATGGCAACCAGGCCGTCGTACAATCCGTCCCCCTTGTAAGTGACATTTCAAGACTGTTTAATATCTGCGTGTTCTTGTGAGTTTCATAACATGCAGAATATTGTTCATATTATGACTATATATACATATTTTTACCAAATTAAGCAAGACCAAATTAAATATGAAATACTGACAGAGTTTATGCTCTTTTGATTAATAAGTACATGATGAAATGAGACATATTAGAAATGTGATTTTATAAAAATAGCACTTGTGTTTGTGGTTAATTTTCCAAAAAAATGAGATGGATTTCTTGATTCAGTGTAATGTTCACCTCTCAGTCATTGTTTGTGTCAAAATGAGTGATTTTTATTCTACAGCTGGTGAATGCTGTTTTAAGTTTATCAATGTACACATCCCGGGAAAAGCAGTGATGAGTTACGAGGACACAAGCTCAGACTGCCCCAGACCTGGAATTATGTAAGTTTAGCATATTTCCAACATATTGAAATAACAGTTACACCATGAGCTTTTAGATTTAAGGTATTCATTTCTATATTTTCGTTTAGTACAATTTAAATTTTTATTGCTGTTGTTGTTATTGTTATTTGAGACAAAGACTGGAAAGAGAAAAAGCACTGATATTTTTAGAGGAGATGTTGTAGTTCAGTGGTCTAAAAACGTATTAATACAACGTGCAAGATGCAATGTCTCTCAGCTCTGCTGTGGTCAGAGTTGGAGTCATGTAAGTTTAACATTTTAGAATATATCAAATGTTATAATATGATTTTCATCAGTGAAATAGAAATGTTTCATATGTTTGTCACCTTTTCAGTTTAGGCCAAATGTGTCATGTTTTAAGGAAGCTCCAAGAAAACCATTCATAAATTTTAAAATTTGATTCACTTGAGCCTTTGTATTCTCTCTTCACTCAACCACAGTTTTGTAGATGTGAGAGGCAGGCGTATCTGTGCAGACCCCAGTTACGGGTGGGTGCAGTCACTTATGAGGAACATTGATGAGCGTCACTGGTAGATTGATGGATTGAAACCATCCAATGCTAACCCAGCTATGCCTCGGGCTTCATGGTTGAGTGGCAAAGTAGTAAGAGGCCTAGGGATTGTATCAAAATGAACTGAATGAATATATCAGAATAATCCATTAGATGCATAGACAGGATGATCAAGTTTGGTTTTCTATAACTGCCCAGCAAACATCTGCAGTGTTTTACAACTGTGTCATGTTTAGACAGACATAAAGCTTGCTGTAAAGTTGCCAATTAATTGTCATGTTTTGAGAATATTCCTTTAAACATTTCTTTAAAACTATTCTTTGAAAAAGAATTATTGTAAGGAGGATCTCCTGCCAGGGAAACTTATTACACTGTGGTAGTGTCACGAATCACCAATGGGCAGGACGCAAGTGCAGAGTAGCAGGATTTAATGTACAAAAGAGAGAATGGTAAAGAACAACAAAGTAACAAACAAATGGGGTACTGCGATGAGCAAAGGTTATACAGAACTAGAACAAACAGCCAATCAGGTAAGTACAAACGCTCAGAAGACTCATTAGCAAGTGTAGACTTCGCAGTGATGAATTGGAACAGAGGGGTTTAAGTAGGAGAGTGACTGAGTGCATGACAGGTGAAGGTGATGAGTGAATAGACCGGTGATTAGAAAACCGGCGACGCTGATGGCCGAATGGCTGAAGTCGGCGGGGGAGGAGACGAGCTCGTTACAGGTAGCTTGTGTGCTGAATGCGCTAACGTCACAAAGACCAGTTTACTGGCACAATGATCAGTTAACTGTGCTATTGTCTAATTCAGAATGTAAACTGTCTGTATGAAGTAAACACCAGTGTGACAAACTGCTCCAGAGTTGTTTAGTTATGAAGACTGTTCTGTGCTTGAAAATCTTTTCATTTGTGTTTGGAGCCTGTAATTATGCATCATTCATAATGAATCATTCTTGAGACTGAGTTCAGTCTTTTAGCTCATGGTTTGGTTTGTTTAGTTGTCATGAATTGAGAAAGACTCAATACAAGTGCAGGCAATTCTTTAATCCAAATCGTATTCTAGATGCGTGGTCAATAAACTGACAGGTCTGGTACACAAAACACTGGCTACTGGGGGCTAGATGAGACCTAAAGTCAAGGTACACGCTAAGTTCAATGCACAGGAAGGCTAACAAGGCTAACAGAGGAACAAGGCCAACATGGTTACAAGGAACAAGGTTACAAAGAACAAGGTTACATAGCAGGTAAAAACCTTAGGAGGAACGGCTAGACTGTTAAGAACCTTATATGTTAGCAGCAGAATTTTAGAATCAGTACGAAACCTAACACATAACTAGTGTAAACTGAATAATATTGGACTAATATGTTCACACTTTCTAGTTCTTGTAAGAACCCTAGCTGCAGTGTTCTGAACTAACTGAAGCTTGTTCATATGAATGGCAGGGCATCTAGTTAATAGTGCATTACAGTAATCTAATCTAGATATTATGAATGTATGTACTAACTTCTCTGCATCATGTAGGGACAGCACGCTCCTTAATCTTGACTTTATTACAGAGATGAAGGAAGGATGTTCTTGCTATAGTCAAATGTTAAGTCACTGTCCATCATGACCCCAGGATTGTTAACTGCAGTGCATGAAATGGCAGTGAGACTGTCTAAACAGAGTTCAAGGTCAGGCAACGTATTTCTAGAGGACTTGGGTCCAAGGACTAATATTTTACTCTTAGCTGAGTTCAGTAGGAGGATGTTATTGGCCGTCCAGTCTTTTATGTGCCCAACACAATCGGCTAGAGAATTGAGAGAGTTCATCTGGTTTTGCAGATATATATAGTTCTAAGTCCTCAGCATAAAGATGGAAGTTAATGCCGTGCTCACGGATAATGGGGGTATTTCAGAAAGCAGGTTTAGTGAAAACTCTGAGTCAGTTAACTCAGAGGTAGTAGTAAACCTCCTAATAGAAGAGTCTTATGGCTTTGTTTTGCTGTTTTGCTTTGTTTACTGCAGGGACATTTACAGTTTTCATTCCCCACTGTGGTGGAAGCTTAACAATTTCAAACACGCGTGCATGCGCACACACATGCAGGTACACACACACACACACACATACATACACATCTGTGGGACTATCTGTGTTGATACCTGTTACAGCCATCACCCAGCAGATGGCAGTAAGAAAAAGGGAGAAAGCACAGAATGGTCTCCAAGCACTTAAGGCCAGTTGCTCAGATGGGTCCGCTGAGTTTGTGGGAATGACTCTGAATTCTACACTGTGTTCTCAGGGTTTTATCCCAGTGTTTTTAACCCCACATTTTATTGCCTTTTTTATGTGATGTTTTATGTCTTTTAATGTTTAATATTGTTATGTTTGTGTCAGTACATGCCAGCTGTCATTAAGTGTTACTTTTGATGTCAGTTTGTCCTCAGCCAAATGACACAGCAAACTGACAAGGAACATGCTGTTAGAACTCACAGTAGCTTCACGGCTAGGCCTGGTTTAGTCCAGGATATAAGGCTTTCAAAGATATAATATAGACTTTGGCCACTGAACACCAGGATACCACCTGCTGTCTCTCACAATATTACCACAAAAGAGTGGTTAACATGAATGTCAATGTCAGACCAGTGAGGTAATTTGAAAGCGTTGCCTCTGTTTCCACTCTGTTCCAAGCTATAAATGTTAATACATGTGAATGTGCATGTGGGTGACTGTGTATGAAACCACAACATCCCTGACTAAAGAAACCCCCCCCCCTTTTTTTTTTTACTGAGGGTAAGTGAAGTACCTAACTACTCACTAGCCTACTCAGCCTGTCGGCCCTAATGCAACTTACTCCGATCTCACTCAATGAAACTCAGTCCAACCCAACTAACGGACAGTTAAGGCAGACTTTTAAAGTTAGGATTAGACGAAGCGCTGAAGACAATATGATGAGTGATGGATGAGGTGGATTCCTTAAATGATGCGTGAGGGACGGGAGAGACAGGAGTCTGAAACTTGGATGAGGTGACAAGAGATGAATCTGCCTCGCTGATCTGTGAGCCTTAGATCCCAGCTGATATCGTTTTTCATATCATTCACGAGCGTTTTAGGAGGCTACCATCTAATACCGATAAAACACGATTTCATTTGATGAATACTTGTCCATATAATGAATACTTGTCCAGAGACATAGCTCAGAAGGTTCAGCATGGAAGCTTTTGGATGATCCAGGGTGGATGGCTGTCCACTTTTCCATGTTCTGATATGGACAGGTCTACTCCTAAATATTTTGATTAAAATGCTGATCCAAATTTGTTTATG
Organism: Chanos chanos; assembly: GCF_902362185.1. NCBI lineage: Eukaryota > Metazoa > Chordata > Actinopteri > Gonorynchiformes > Chanidae > Chanos > Chanos chanos. Next base: position 28,406,495 of record NC_044501.1, on the reverse strand, counting down.
TATTTCCTCACAGGATATAGTTATTGTGAGAGATACCCTGGAGAAGATAAAATAATCATAGTGAACATGCCAGGAGGTGTGAAAACACACTACTGACAATACAGAGCAGGAGAGAATCAGGCTTTATTTGCACGGAAGAGTGCACACATTCAAATGGAAATGTTAATATCATTACGAACAGGCTCAGCAAATATCTTATTGTAAAACCATTCTTTTTCATGTGATGATGCAAAATGTTCACTGGGCCCATTTACAGTCTTCACAATGTTAAACATATTGAGACATCAGAGAACATCACAAAACAAAGCCCAGTTAAACAATCTAAATTACAAATTTAACATTTCCAAATTAATACATGTACCACAACCAAACCTTCAGAAAGCCCAAATAATTTCATTTCAGCTAACAGAGCAGAGCTCCAAAATCTTTCTCTCATCGCAAATGGTATTAAAAAAATCCCAGTATAAACTGATACAAAGTAATCAATATTTTCAACATGCCTTGAACATTAAATTAGGTTAGATGAAGACACTGGTAATCCGCAGAGCAGTGTAATCCTACAGCGTGCAGTTGCTGGTATCTGCCATCTGTTTTGATGTTTTACATGATGTTAAACGGTCACACGTATTTTGGGAAAAACAGATTTATTATTTACTAGCTTTTTTTTTTTTTTAAATGCATGGAGTATACATTTTGTGAATATTGATCTTACTGATCTTGAGGTCAAAACGTCTCTTTGTCTGAAACATGGAACGTTTCTCTCTGTTCCTCGTGAACATACACTCAAACCGCGAAAATGTCGTCACTGAGAAACGAGTTACCTTATTAATATGCTAATCGCATTCAAACATAGTTTTGAATACTAAACATCTAAAGTGTTGCTAAAGATAGTTTAAGTTGATATTAATGGCTCGATAATAATTTGTAGTTCATGCAGAGATGGTTTCAGTGTACAAAATTTACAAATAGGCCTATAGAAATGCAATGTGGTGTTAAGTAAGGTTTGTGTTATATTGGTGCAGGAGCTTGGAAAATCTGAAATACCTGAAATGATGAGGATGGCACTGTTTTCCTTAAATTTCTGTTTATTAAAGAATGTGGTATAAAAATAATTTGGTTATACAGAATGACATTGCAGTTCAGTTTGAACAAATAAGCATCAGACTACTGCTGACACAAGAAAAAGTACAAAAAAAAAAAAAAAAGGTCATGTCCCAGTTCAAAGAATGTTTTTTAAAGTGAATCCATCACATTAATATAAGCAGAGAGTAAATACTGATGAAAAAAAGATACAAATCATATATATATATATATGCAGTATTTGAGGCAACACTGATGAGGACATTACTGAATGGCACGCTCATCGATTTTCTTCATGGTCCACTTCACCCACTTGAAGCCAGGGTCAGCACAGATACGGAAGTTTTTCTGAGTCACAAAACTGCCACAGAAAGAAAAGGAATCACAAATCTGCACATTGCATTAAAGAGTTCAGACTATACGTATTAGAAAAGACAGATGACAGACAGAAATACTTTTATTTGTGGTCTTAACTGGAAATGTCAAAACATTTAAATAAACACACACCACACACACACACACACACATATATAACTTACATACATACATACATAAAATAAATATTCTATTAATAGGCTGTTCAAATTTAAAAATCTCTAACATATTTGTTAATTTGATGGGTTTGAGCAACACTTACATGACTCCAGCTCTGGGACAGTCTGATCTTGTGTCCTCATAACTCTTCAAAGCATTGACTGGGATTCTCTTCTCATAAAATTTGAAGCAACATTCAGCGGGCTGATTGGCATCTATATATGTATATATAAAAAGTCATCCTTTCAGTTTTAACCAGGAGAGCTCTAGTTTGAATGAGTCAAATAGGGTAAAGAATCAGGTAACCAAGTAAGAGACTAAGAAAATTGACTCTTTCTCTTCCAGCTCATCTCTTACTCCAAAACACTATGAGTCAAACGAGGATAAACGCTGTATAAATCTCTCCTACCCCACAACTGCTCTAAAACAAATGCTGTGTGAGACTGTATGGAACCCGTTTACAAAAAGAAATAAATGAATCTAAGTGCATAAACAGTAAGTAATAAATGTAAATAGTAGGCAAGTAAATGTAAAAAAAACCAGACAGATAGATAGATAGATCAAAGCAAGAGCTAAACTGGACTGCAAATGGAATCTGATTTGGACATATCTTACAGTTGGCTATCGTGGAGGACAGCAGACAGGAGGTCAGCAGGAAACCCAGCAGGAGAGAGAGGTGAGAGAGATGCATGATGACTGCTGCTACTCAGCTGTACCGGAGGAAGTGACTGGATGGTCTGAGAGAGAGATGTTCGTATGCAAACGGTCGCTTTACCCTAACCCTTTATTCTAATGTGAGGAAGGGGGGAGTGTGGTTTGGGTAATGGGGCAGGTTTGAGGTGACAAAACTTTCCAGCTCAGCATGAGAAAGAGCAATTAAGAAAAACACAAAAACCCTGACAGATTGCTTTTACAGGAAATGCGCACAGAATGTTTTTTTTTAAACAGCATGCAAGAGTCCTTAGTAATTCTGAGAGTAATAAATAGTAACACTACAGTACGTATATTGTGACTGGATCACACGTACATAATGACATTACATACAAACACACAGGTAAATACACATGTACGCATGCAAGCACACACACACACAAACACACCCAGTAAAAAGGAGGCAACTGCTCAGATAGCAAATGTAAGTTGAATATATACAGCTTTATTTCATAAAACAGTAGTTCTGTACACTTCAAGTGAAATGCAATTCCAGTTTTCAGCTTGTGAATGTAGTTCCCAACTCTCCTTCCTCGTGTCTCATCCAGTTCACTGAGACACATGGTATTGGGTCCCTTAAACAGGTCACACATTGAAAACAAAACCCCCAAATTTTCAACACACACACACACGCACACGCACACACACACAACACAGAAGCCATATATTAACGAACAGATGTATTTGTCTATTTTTACAAAATGTAATTAACTGAAAATTGGAAATTAGTGATACTTCATTGTAATTTCTCTCTCTTTTAGTCCATGTAGTGCTGAGAAAACAGCATATTTCTTGTTTCAGCGTTTGTATCTGACTATGTTTATCTGGGGACTGGAGACTTCTAGGCTCATATACATTTCTCTAACCCCATGACAGAGTAACCAACCAATGCAAACACACACAAATAAAACACAAATAGCACAGAATCAACTTTTAACAAAACCAAAACCAAAACAGAGAGAGAGAGAGAGAGAGAGAGAGAGAGAGAGAGAGAGAGAAAGAGAGAGAGAGAGAGAGATGTCTTACTTCTCTGCTAACCAGACACTTCATGGGCTATAACTGGTTAGCTTTAAAGAATGAAGCAACACATGTTAACAAATTACACAAAAACAGCCAAAACAAGCAAAGAAAATCCCACAAACAAACAAACAAACAAAACAAACAAACAAAAAATTACATATTCAAGATGTGCACAGACTTCATATTCATTTGAGTCAATGAAAGATGGCGAGGTCCGCCAATTTTTTCACTGCACGTAATCACTGTTGAAAGACCAAAAGGATTATACAAGGGTGATGATAAAGAGACAAACAAAAGACAAACCGTAGAGTAACAAGTGAAAAGACAAAACCGACACTGCAAGATGCCTTTACTGCAGGGCTGTGGTCTTCACCACATTTGTGGGGGTGGGTAGGTGACTGAAGGGGGAGGGTAAGGGGGTGTTGCCATTATTGTCACCATGATTATGACAATTCACACTATATTTCTGGAAAAATTAACATACTGACAATGACACCTGTTTCGGCTGCTCGTTGCGGGATAGGTTCATCTGGTTTGCATTGCAGGAGCCATTTTGACCAAGCATTAAAACTTTTTGTTTATTTGCTTGTTTGTTTCTACAATTACACAACATGCTGAGAGTTCTTCCTTTTCAAGTCGTGAGTCGATCCGCGGGTCGTCTCGCAGGGTCAACATAGGGCAATATCAACACGAGGGGGGTGATATTGGTTGCCCACGGAAAAAAAAACCCCATCAACCAAACAGTTACTGTGTCAAGATGACCAAACTTTGAACAGCCTTGGGGTTTAAGCAGTGTTGACAAGAGCACAGGCAGTCAGTCTGTGGAATTAGCCATGCTGTAGTAAGTGGAAAGAGTTGGGGAGAATTTCACTTTGGTCTCTGATGACGAGACACAGCATGGCTCCTAGATAAGAGAATGGTTTCATATTCAGTGAAACTGACCATTCAGAGGAGTACACCCAATAACGGCACCAACAGGCGTGGCATTAGCATAGCATTTCCGCATCTGCCACAGTGCAAACTAGGCCTACAGGTATTAGTGTATACCTGGATGATTTGAATGACAACTGAAAACAGAATGAACATTGACAGACGAGCCAACCTCACTAATATTCTTTATTTTTGCTAGACCTCGCCCTCTCTCAGTGAGAGGATCTTTCAGTCTGACTAGTTATAATTTTTATTAATTGTCCCTGACAATTTGCCAGAGGGGTCTATATAATATTTACTGCGCCTCTAAGTATGAATCATTATATATAATACCGATTGGGTGCCACTCTTCAGAGTGAAAAGATCAAAACTGGTCTGAAAAAGGGGAACTGCCTCTGAAAACATATGAGTGAAGGATAAAATAAATAGAGAGAGGCGCTAAGAAAAGACGCCGGTAATTAGCGCGGGGCTATAGAGCCATATATAAACGTATATAATTAACACAGTGTTCTACCAGGAAAAAGAGCGATTAAATAAAAAAAAAAAAAAAAAAACTAAAAAATACACGAATGTATTAATTCCATCTAAACAAGAATGAAAAAACAATAAACTGTGCAAACCACGACTAAACCCGATCCAGACTATTCAAGGCAGCAGCCACACAGCCCAAACTCCCCATACCTGTGCAGCCGTGTGTTTAAAACCGTCTGTCTGAAGGCAGCCTTAGAGGAGAGCAGTCCTTTTTCCTGTTTTTTTCTCCTCACGAGGACACTTGGGTTATAGCAAAAAAAAAGTGCTCACAGAAAGCTCTCATGAACCAGTTGGTCTCCACCAAAAGACCTTTATATATATATATATATATATGTGTGTGTGTGTGTGTGTGTGTGTGTGTATGTGTGTGTGTGTGTGTATGCAAAAATATATACATATATCTATCTATCTATATATATTTATATATATACACACCCACACAGACAAACATATATGGGAGGGTCTTTTTAAAAAGTAACAATTAATACACAATGCAACAAGAGACAAAAAGCACATGAAATATTACAAAAAGAAAACACAAATGAAGGAAAGGCTGGTTCACAAGGTGAACTTGTCAAAGTGACCCAACAGTGAGGAGGGGGGCCGGGGGGGGGGGCAAGCCAGTGTTCAGTAGCGGTTGGGCAGTAACCCTGATATACAATTGGAGTGTACATTCGTTTGGGATTCTGGCCCCTGTGTGTGTGTGTGTGTGTGTGTTTCACTGCCAGTCGGTGTAAAGTTCCAGAGTGGTAGAGCCCTGTGCGGAAGATTGTGCCGATGTTCCTGTGCACTGGAGGAAAAAAACAAAAAACAAGAGTTTCCCCACCTGGTCCAGGATCTGTACGAGACCTGACATACATAGGATTGTTGTTCTTTCCAAGAGGCATTCCTGGTTCGGGCTCTGTGCTCTGTTCTGTGCGGATGGGCGTGCAAACAAGCACGCACACACCTCTGGGCCATGTGTTTAATCCCTAAGGTTGTCTCTATATCCGCGTGAGTGACAACGCAAGGTTACATCCTCAACGTTTCAGCACTGGACTCCCCCGATCCTGCTCCTTTTGCAACGTCTGAAGGACCTAATGGAAAGACAAAGAGAGGGAGAGAGAGAGAGAGAGAGAGAGAGAGAGAGAAATGTTTTTAGAAGCCTTAGTTGACTCTGTAAACACTCACGTCCACTTCACAGTTTTTATAATATGACCATGTGTTAGTGTGGCACGGCGTGTCTCAGGTTCAGGTCTAAACTCCCTGACTCAGATCCAACAGAACCACTGTGAACACTCAGTAAACTTTAAGTCTCATGTCTTTTCTAGAGCTTCACTCCACTCCACTGGAGCTCATTTGGCCCATACAATCTAACTCCCTAAAAGTTTGAGACACACACACACACACACACACACACACACACACACACACACACATATATATATATATGTATATATATATATATATATTTTTTTTTTTTTTGCCCTCAAGTTCCAGCAACAAACATACTTGTCAGACCTTATTAAGTCTCCAGTGATGCAGTGTAATTTGCAGCTGCGTTTGCGTATGTGACTGCTGGCCGACTGGAGTGGAGTGACCGCGTCTCACCTGGACCCATTTCCTGTTCTTGCTCTGCATGCTGATGGCGGAGATGTGGGAGAAGAGCTCCTCGGACGGAATGTGTTCGGGCAGCCGGGTCAGGAACTGGGCGATGTGGATAAAGTCCATGCGGGTCAGGATGTCCTCGTACAGCTTCAGGATTCCCAGCGCCGTACGGAAAAGGAATTCATCTCCGTCTCGGCAAAACACGTCCCACACGCGACATGCCAAGTCCAACGGCAAAGACTTACTGTATAGTGTGAAGATCCTGCAGAGGATTATGGGAGAGTGAGGCATGGTTGATACACACACACACACACACACACACACACACACACACACACACACACACAGGTGCACTCAATCACATAATTGCAAAACAGAAAAATCTGTAAGTAACTCTAAAGAAAAACACACATTCAAACATACAGACACAATGCATAAGCACGCACGCACACACAAACTCATTTTTAAAAGAGAGAGTAATGAGACACACAAACAGTTCCATAAACACACACACAAACCAACATTTTCACACACATATACAGATAAGGAAACACTGACACTACCACAAGGCCACAGAGATAAAACTACAGATCAGATTAACCCTCTGATAACTGCTCACATATTGATTATGACAATGAAACAGATGGACATCACAAACAACCATGCATGTGCTGTGTGTGAACTAGACTGCATGTGTTTGTGTGTGTGTGTGTGTGTGTGTGACCACTGACAATGTTTCTAGAATTAGACAACTTCACTGGTCTTCATCATCAAAACCCACAATGGACAAATGTGTATCAGCCACACTTGCCTACACAGCCTCTCTATCTACACTGAAAAAAAGCGAAAAAAAAGAAGGCAGGTGTGAATTTTCAAACATTTTCTAACACAAATGAAAGGAAGTAGCGGCGCTAAGTGTGAAGATCGTGTGTGTATGTTACGGTTCATGTGTTAACAACAGACCGGGGTGCTGTGTTTATCACCTGCTTTGCCTGGACCGCGAGCTCATACCACACACACACACACACACGCGCGCGCGCGCGCGCACATGCGCACACGTACACACACAGATGCATGAAACACAAAACACATCCTGTCTTTGCTGACATATTAAAGCTTCACTAAACCACATGAAGTACAGAGGGAAAGCCATGGCAAGGTTCAAAACCCTCTCAACTCAGCAAATGTCTTTCAACACTAACATATTTCTTCTCCAGTTTTTACTCCACAGTTAGAACTCTCTGAACTCAACAAACTCTCTCAATATTTCTCAACTCTAACATATTTCTACTCAAATGTTTACCCCACTGTTAGAAAAGTAAGCTGGTCTGCTAGCATATCCTGTCAAAACTCAAGGTAAAAACAAACAAACAAACAAACAAAGGACCCCACTCAGAACATTAGCTCTTCATCCTGAAACCGCAGATGAGGACAAATCAAAGACAGAGACTGTGAAATGACATTATTTATTTATATATCTGTTGATAAATGTGAAATGGCTTACCAGTCTATTAAATAGATGTCTGGGGTTAAGTTGTTGCTCTTAAAATGTGCAAACAGCTTTGGTAGGTTTTCTTCAAAGAATACTTCAAATGCTGCAAAGTAAGTCAACATCTAAGGAAAAAGAGAAAGAAATTGAAGATACCGCATTCATTACAGACATTCAAAGTAAACCATTAGTAAATGTGGAAGTAAAAAAAGGAAAAATGTCTGTCATTAATAGTTTCCTCAGGAAAACAATGATACTCCGGTATATGACTGCAGTGTGACCTGACAGTGTGGTTGTGTGGGTTACTGACACATTTGTGACCAGGATACGATTTTTAGGGGGAAGCATGGTGGTTTAGGACACTGTGTGTGTGTGTGTGTGTGTGCGAGTGTGGGGACTCACAAGGCTGTGGTCCACTCTGTAGAAAGCCATCTGACAGGGCTTATTCAGCAGATTGGCAAAAGCAATGAAGGCGTCGGCTGTGTCCAGATTCAAGATCAATACAGCCGCTATAAAAGACATCCCCTGTACCTGTGCGCAAACGCACACACACACCACACACACACACAAACACACAAACACACGCACACACACACACACACAGAGAAGCACAGTATTAGAAAT